>NW_017671657.1:47704-122012 GCF_001879085.1 Nicotiana attenuata | reverse complement strand
ATTAAAGACTTAAAACAAGTATGGAGGTGGTGATGATATCGTTACGTTGAGAATATGTGCCTGGAAGGCACTCAGTTACTGAGTTGTGGACTGTGGATGAGTACTCCGGTCAGGATGGTTGTCCTTGTGTGTTATGAGAAGAGGGAAACTAGTATGGACCTTTGAAAGGTTATTGGCTTAGTTTGATATGATCAGGATCGGCTTGAGGACGGTGGATGGATTCAAATGTGAATATGGGCTCTATATCAGGCCAAACGTGTTCATTCCAGTAATGTGCTCCTTGTGGAGGAGTAGTCAGGGTGTTGTTTGTTGTCAGATATTTCATGTAGGGATATGATGCACCGTGTGAGTTGGGTTGCGCCTCGGGGCGTTCCTCCTGTCTTCGGTGTATGGCTGATATCTTTCCTTATTTGGCTTTGGCTCCTTCGTCAGAAGCCTACTCGGGTATACTGAGCCCGAGGGGGATCCTAGTTGATCATCCTCGACCCTAATCTTTGACTGGTATCGGTTGTGGACGTCCGACCAGGTCACGGCAGGATAATCAATCAGATTCTCTTTCAGCTGCCTTGAAGCTACTGAGCTCCGCTCATTCAGGCCTTGAGTGAAGGCCTGCACTGCCCAGTCATCAGAGACCGGTGGTAGTTCCATTCGTTCCGTTTGGAAGCGATATACGAACTCTCGCAGCATTTGTTCTCCCTCTGCTTGATCTTGAACACGTCAGACTTCCTCGTTGCTACTTTGATGGCACCGGCATGTGCCTTTATGAAGAAGTATGCCAGCATGGCAAATGAGTCTATGGAGTTGGGAGCTAGGTTGTGATACCACATCATGGCCCCCTTCGAGAGTGTTCCCCCGAATTTCTTCAGTAAGACGGACTCGATCTCGTTATCTTTTAGGTCGTTGCCCTTCACTGCGCACGTGTGGCAGTAACGTGCTCGTTGGGGTCTGAGGTCCTATTGTATTTTGGGAGTTCCGACATTCTGAACTTCTTTGGAATGGGTTTCGGAGCCACTTCCTCAGGGAATGGCCTTTGCACGAAGTTCTTCGAATCCACACCTTTCAGGACTGGGGGTGCACCCGGGATTTGGTCAACCGTGGAGTTGTAAGTCTCGACCTTCTTGTCGTTGGCTGCTATCATTTTCTCGCTCGATTTGATCCTTCTGGTGAGGTCCTCGAGCATTTTTACGAAGGCGGGATCGGCTCATTATTGCTTGACCTCTCCGGTGCCGGTTCGGCCGGGGGAGCTATCCCCGGTGCTACCCTGCTAGGAGTTTTCTGGTGACTTTGCAGCTGAGCAATAGCCAGCTGTCGTGCCTGCAACATTTCAAAAATAACATGAAGGCTAACTTCCCGTTATTCCCGAGCTGGGGTTTTTTGGGCTTCCTGTTGGTCGACTTGGTGTATGCTCCTGTTAGTGTGGGAGCTTGTTTCGACGTGTCGAGCGTCACATGAGATTCCGTCCGCCGGAGCCGGTCCTGGCGCATTCTCACAATTTTGTGGCGGCTCACCAACACCTGGAACAGCCACACCATTTTCTCAGTGGTTCTCAATATTGTTGTTTACTGAATCAGACATTTTAACATGAAACCGAAGATCTTGGCAAGAAAAAACGTGAAAGATAACTTGCGTTATGTGATGAAACCAGCAAGAAAATAATCACTATTATTTTTAGCCCCACGGTGGGCGCCAAACTATTTACCGTGAAAATAATAATAATAATTAAACTTGTTGATGGGACTCTAAAAATACGTGATCTATTTTTATGCTAGTTGTTTAAGCAGATGATGCCAAGTGTATGAAGTTTAAAGAAGAAATGCGAGCTAAAATGGAGTAATGATTAAACTGAGGAGCTAGCCGATCGGGGCCTCGGACCGATCGATAAGGGGCCTCGAGGTTGATTCCTGGGCTCGGGCTCGAGCTATTAAGGGCAAACGGGGAAGGGCTAACAGTTGTAAACTAATCAGCGAAGGCCCTTTATGACCAATGATAAGCAATAAATGAAGAACAAATACGAAGATAATAAATAAGAGCAACAATATCGAGAGAGTATGTTGAGAGAAAGAGAGAGTTCTTGTATATTTCGTGTGAAGTAGTTGGAGCAACAGTAGATCCTCTATAAAATGACAGGGATCCTCTTTATATAGTAGGAGAAGTCCCAATGTAGTAGAAATATATTAATTACAAAGATATGGAGATGGGACAGCTAGATACTGCCATGATGCGGGCTCAGACTAGCCTGACGGACTTTGTCGGCTCTAGCTACACGCCTTGGGAACTCCCCATCTCTACCATAGCCGGGGTCATCATTGTCCCGAGGTCGAGCGTCGACGAACCTCGAGGGAGAAAACTCGACAGTAGCCTTGTAGCCTCGAGCCTTCGAGATGATCCTCTGAGGTGCCTCGATGACGAGAAATTGGACCTTCCGATTTCGCCGTATACAAAAAAAAATCAAAAATCAAATAAAGTAAAACATGATAACAATTCCTTTATTTAATCTATTATGTTAACCAACAACTCAACAAAATAAGAGATAATAACCCCACGTATGTAAATCCATCTTGACAACCAATTCGTCGAGTAATAATGGAGACACTTATTAGCACATAGAAACAACGCAACAAATCACGTAGAATGCATGACACATACAAGAAGTCACAAATTGTTACAATACAAAATAACAAGAGTCACTATGATGTGTCACATATCATAATCACATATCATCCTTGTCCCCGCGTGAGCTTCACATATTTAAAATATTTTTCCGAAATAGCTTCACGTGCTTAAGCCCCCTTATCTCGATGTGTGTGCATCACAATGAAGTACTTCCCCTTACTTGCACCACGCACATAAGTACCCCCTTATCTTGCCACATGCGCATCAATACACATACCACCCCTATGTCATCTCATGTTCATCTCAATCATAACACAATAATCAATCGTACACCCCGTGCCTATATGCCACAATATTGCTCTATCAGCAATACTAATGCCACAACATTACATAGCCCACGGCTCAACAACAATGAGCACAAAAATAACAATAATAACACATGAGTACGGAAAGTAAATCAACAATGAATGATGTTCATATAACAATAACTTCAATTCAAGGCATATTAATAACCTAAGGGTCTAATCTGGTCATTTACTACACATAAGCCCGTGCACACACTCGTGACCTCGTGTACACGTCTTTTTACTGTAACAACCCAGCCGGTCGTTTCATGAGTTACAACTCCATTTCCCCCATTTCTGCTTCTTTATGTGTTGTTCAGTTGTATTTCATCGTATCGTGTTGGTTGGTTCAGGTTCGAAGTGGTCGTGGAGTGGAATGAGACACTTAGTCTCTTATTTAGAAGCTTAAGTTGGAAAAGTCAATTGGATGTTGACTTATGTGTAGAAGATCTCGGATGTGAATTCTGATAGTTCGGTTAGCTCCGTTAGGTTATTTTGAACTTAGGAGCATGTTCAGAATATAATTTGGAGGTCCGTGGTAGATTTAGGCTTGAATTGGCGAAATTAGAAATTTGGCGTTTCACGGTCGGCACTGGAAATTTTGATATCAAGATCGGAATGGAATTCTGGAAATTGGAGTAGGTTCGTAGTGTCATTTGTGACGTGTGTGTAAAATTTCAGGTCATTAAGACGAGATTTGATGGGTTTCGGCGTCGTTTACGAAATTCGGAAGTTTAAGAGTTCCTAGGCTTGAATCCGAGGGTGATTTGGTGTTTCGATGTGGTTTGGAGTGCTCCGAAGGTTTGAATAAGTTTTAATAGTGGTATATGATTTGTTAGTACTTTTGATTGAGGTCCCGAGTGTCACACCTCCTTTTTCCCGCGGGGATAGAGAGTTTTTCCAATTAAAGTGACTTTGATCGAAACAGGATTATTTATATTCAAATTCAGAGTCGCCACTTGGGATAATTTATGGTGTCCCAAGTCACCGGTTTAAAATCCCGAATCGAGGAAGTTTGACTCTGTTTCACAGTCTGCGAAACACAGAAATCCGGGTAAGGAATTATGTTAACCCGGGAGAAGGTGTTAGGCATTCCTGTGTTCCGTGGTTTTAGCACGGTCGCTCAACTATTAATAATTGGCCTAATTATCTAATTTAATACATAATTAAAACCTATTGTGCATTTTATCTTTTATACCGCTTCTAGTATTGATGGAATTTGTTTGAACAAGTCGCGATGCCGCGCACTCGTTTGTTTTGTACATATCGCGAATCGTGTCACAGGAACCATACCCACGATCTGCAACATATTTATTTTATTATCGTTTGAAGTTGTAGTTGAGTCACATGAAATGTGCACCCGAATTTTGGGAATTACGTATCGTGACCATGCCAGGAACCGTACCCATAGTCACGATGATTTATTTACTAATCGCGCCTAAAGCAACTAGCGCATTTGAATATTATTCATTCTCTACCTTTGAGCAAATAGGCTAGCTAACATGATCTATTACTTGGCCAGATTCCTTATGGTTCAAGACCCACCTTATTGCCCATTCTTATTCTTTGCCAAGAAAGAAACAACTCCAATTTTTCCATCTACCCAATTAAAAGCATTTATTCAAGAGTCAAGACTACATACATCACAATCGAAATAAAAACTAATTAAAACAATTTAAATGAAAACTAAGACACGCTACTCAAACAACGTAGAATCACAAATCAACGAACACGCGCACCAAGCTATCCTAACAAAATGAAATGAGAATGAAAATTGAGAAATTGACCTTTTATTGATGAGCAAAGCTAAAAATTGCAAATCAATTGGGGTAAACAAAGCAACAATCCTTAGACTGAAACACCAAAATTGCGAACCGGAACATCGAATCGACCTCGCGCAACTCAGTGCGATATGCACCAACGCCCAAATTCAACTTCACTGGGCTGGTATCTTTGTTACAAGCAGCTGTGACTCCTAAGTTGGGATCTTCAGGAGCACGAACAACATGGACAAAAACAGAATTGGAGGAATTTGCCATTTTGATAAAATGAATGAGATTTCTTCAGAGAACAACTTCAAAGATGTAATGGAAGTGTGATCTTTCTTGAGGGAGTGACGCTTTATTTTTTATTTTTTTTATTTTATATATATATATATATTTTTTTTTTTTTTTTTTTTTTTTTTTTTTTTTTTTTTTTTTTTTTTTTTTTTTTTTTNTTGCTTTTCGAATTCAAAGGAATGCCGTCCTCTTTTCTTTGTGCGTGTTTTCAATTTTTGCTTTTTGAATTCAGAGGACTGCCGTCCTCTTTGGAATTGAGAGTGAGAGCTCTTATTTTGGAAGAGAGGGGGGTCCGTTCTTAGCGTTTTTTAGTTCTACCGTTTTTCTTGCTTTTTCTATGGGAGGGGATCTATAATTAGCTCTAGGTTTTGGGAAAGTCCCCCTTTTAAAGAGAGAGAATTAGGCTGTATTTTAGAGATGAGGGGATAATGGATTTTGGGTAGTGGGCTAGGTAAATTGGGTTAAGTTTTGGGCCAATTTGGGCCATGACTTGGACATTTGGACAAAGCAAGACTTTAGTAGAAATAGTCCAAATTAATACTTCTTTCCTTTTTTAGTGATTTTGATTTTTTATTTTATTGATTAATAGATAAAAATAAAATACTACTCGTAGACTTGAATAGCAAGATAAAATACTACTCACTCAAAATTTACTTAACAAACTAATATATTTTTTGGAAAACCTTTTCTTTATTTGTAAATGAAGAAAAAGCTTATATTTAAAATGTGACTCTTTTATTTTTTTTATTGTTTTTTAAATTTTCTTAAATAAAAAAAAAAATATATATATATATATATATATATATATATATATAAGGAGAAATAAGAGCTAAAAATATGTAGATTAAACTTAAAATATATTTACCTACTAAAAGTGATGAAAAACTCAAATATAGTCAAAAATTAGGTGCTCACACCGAGGGCCTCGCGATGAATTCGGATGGTTAACGAAAAGATTGGAACTTGGTTTGAGCAGTCATTTCCGCACCTGCGGATTGGGGATCGTAGGTGCAGGTCGAAGATGCGTGAGGAAGGCCGCAGTTGTGATTTTGGACCAGTTGAAGCTTGACCGCAGGTGCGGTGGTTTTATCGAACCAGCGAGGCCGCAGGTCTGGGTGTGTAGCCGCAGATGCGGAAGTTTGCGGGTAAGTGGAATCCGCAAGTACGCTTGATGGACCACAGACTCATTGGACCGCAGGTGCGAGTCTCCTGGGCAGAAACTATAAAAGCCTCACTTCGCGAATTTCTGCCCATTCTTCACCATTTTTGGATGAGTTTGGAGCTTAGAGCAGTGATTTCAAGAGGGAATCGAGGGGTATCAGTGAGGTAAGTTACTTGCGCTTAATTATTTGTGTTTGTGATGATTTTTCCACTATTTAATCATGGAATTTAGTGGGAACTTGGAGAGAAGTTGAAGGGGTTAGGACTTGAGTTTTGGAGAGTTTTGATTGAGGATTTGAGGGGCCATTTGAGGTCTGATTTTGATGATTTTGGTATCATAGACTTGAGAGTGAAAGGAGTTCCTAGTTTTGTAATTTTTGTCGGATTCCAAGACGTGGGCCTGGGGCCGGGTTTGGGTGAATTTCGGGTTTTTGGGTTGAATTAATAGTTTTTCGTTTGGAATTGATTCCTCGGACTATATTGATTTCGTTGCATTGCTTTTTGTTAGATTCGGGGCATTTGGAGGCCGATTTCAGAGGCAATGGCATAGCGGAGTAGGATTTGGCTTGGTTTGAGGTAAGTAACATTTTCAAACTTGGTTCTGAGGGTCCGAGGCCCCGAACTATGTGTTCTATGATTATATTAAGGTGACGCAAATGCCAAGTGACGGGCGTGTGTGCAGGCACCGTGAGAATTGTGGCCTGGATCATTCCATGGCACCACTTATTGACTCCTTCTTGCTGATATCTGTAATGTGATTATGTGACTAAGTTAATGAGCCGTAAATCATGCTAATTACTATGTTAGGGCTTCACGCCGATACTGTTGAGACCCGAGTGGTCGTGTCTTGCTGTCATCGATATTTTGTACTCAGCCTTGTTCATGCATATCATATCATGTCTCAGTCTTGGTTGTTGTTATTTGGCACATCATATTATTGCTTCGGGCTAGTTTCATGGCACTGTGAGCCCGTGTGTGTGAGACTGGAGAGTAATGACTGAGTGAGGCCGAGAGCCAGATTATGAGTGACAGTTATGGGATCGGGCTGCGCACCGCAGCAGATTATTGATTATGCCTTCATTGGCTTGTTATAGCGCTTGGGCTGAAATGAGCCCCTCTGGAGTCTACGCACCCCCAGTGAGAACGGATGATTTTATTGAGGGATAGATTTCCCTGGGCATGGATTTGTCCAAAGTATTTATACCTGGAGGTGGATTTCTCCTCAGGGTTGGATTACCCTTGTTCCTCGGTACCGGATGACTTGCAGTCAGTGTTATATACATGCATATTCCGGGATGGATTTCCCTGGGCCGAATAGCCATATGCAGTACCGAGTGGTTGAGCACCTGAGAGTGGGAGCACACAGTATATTTTCATACATTCCTGGCATTTACATGTAGTGATTTGCTGAGCTTTATACTCCACACTATTCGGTTTGGTATTTTCCTTTACTGTTAAGTTGAATAATTGAATTGCCATCATGCCTACTTTACTGTACTATTTAAATGTGTTTATAATTGCTGAGGTTTAGTTCATCACTACCTATCAGTTCATAGTTTGGAGTTGTTACTTACTGAGTTGGTGTACTCACGTTACCCCCCCTGCACCCTGTGTGCAGATCCAGGTATCTCAGGGCACGGTAGCGACTGTTGACTATTCCAGTCGCGGATTATCATCGGAGATAGCGAGGTAGCTGCCTGGCGATCGCAGTTCCACCTTTCTCCTTCTTTATCTTCCTTATAGTACATTTTGGCTATTTCTAGACTATTTTGGTCTTGTTTTGTTTCGGAATAATTATAGCATTGCTCATGACTTATTGACACCCAAGGTCGGGCTTTTATTTTCCACATTTATTTTGGCTTATGACTTTATATTTTTATGTGTATTTCAGTTGAAAGATGGTGCTATTTAAGTTCTAATGAAATGTTGAACTACCTTGGAAATGTTTCGACTGGCCTAATTCCATGATAGGCGCCATCACGACCGGGTTGGTTTTGGGGTTGTGACATTTACATATTACAAGTAGTGCAAATAGACCAAATCCTATGGGATAATTTCTTTCACACAAAGTTAGGCAAGATACTTACCTCAATTACGCCAAATCAACACTCAAAAATAGCTTTTCCTTTAAAATTCACCTCCGCACGGCTCAAATCTAACAAAAAATGACCTAATAATATCAAACAATGCAAGAGATACAAATTTCGATGAAGAAAGTTGTGATCTTTACACATTTCCCCAAACGAAACCACGGGCTCGCCGAGTCAAAACCCGAGTCGGAGGGTTGGTATTGACTACCCATAGCCCCAAGAGTCCAAATATGTATTTGATTTTCAAATCCTAGTCCAACTCCACTCTCAAATCTCAAATTTTTATTTTTCAAAATATAGTCAAAAATCCCCCAAATTTTTTCTCAAATCTCATGATTTAGATGTTAAATATCATAAATAATCATTTTATGTAATTAAAAATGGATCAAAATCACTTACCCAATAAGTTCATATGAAAATCTCTCCTCAAAATCGCCTCCCACTGAGTCAAGGGCTCAAAATGTGATAAATGAAGCTAAATCTAGAAATTCCAACCTTTTGTTTAGTTGTGGATGTCGCAAATGCGACAAGGGGTTCGCAAATGCGAACCCCGCAAATATGACAAATGCATCGCAAAAGCGATGCCTTCTGAACTTAGTGGATTTCGAAAATGTGACAAGAACTTCGCATTTGTGAAGTGTGCCCCTTCCGCAAAAGCAATCAATTGATCGCAAATGTGACCGTCCCTGCCCAGGAGCCCAAATCGCAAATGCGATCCAAAGTTCCCAAAAGGAAACTCTACAATCCCCCAGCCCACCTTGCAAATGCGATCTACACCTTACCAATGCGAGGTTGGCAAATTCCAATGGTGTCTCGCATTTGGGAGACCTGCAACATTTTGCCAGCACCAACAACTATGAAACATGACCAAACCAATACGAAACGCATCCGAAATTCACTCGAGCCCTCGGGGCTCCACACCAAGCATCCACACAAGTCTAAAAGTATCATGCAAACTCGCTCGTGCAATCACAACACCAAAATGAAATTCGGAACCACGGATCTTACAACAAAACACATAGAAAATTACAATGAACTCAAGAATCGCTAGCATCCGATTCTTACCAAACCAACTCGGAAGGACACTAAATTTTGCAGAAAAGTTCCAAATGATGAAACGGGCCTATTCCAAGTCTCGAAACCAAAATATGAACCCAATAGCCATAAAGTTAAATCTTGGTCAAACTTAGGGAATTTCCAAACCTTTAAATAGCCAACATTCGAAAAAATAAGCTAAATCAACCTAGGAACCTCTGCATTTAAATCTGGGCATATGTATAAGTCTAAAATTACCATAAAAACCTATTGGAACTATCAAAATATCGTTCTAGGGTCAAATGCACAAAAGTCAAACTTGGTCAACTTTTCCAACTTAATTAAAGCTTCATAGTTGAGAATCATTCTTCTATAACGATCCCGAACTACTCGAAAACCAAAACAAACAATAAAGAGAAGTCATACTACACCATATAAAGCTAGTCAAAGTATCAAACCACAGAATGGAATGCTAAAGCTCAAAATGACCGATCGAAATGTTAGAAAGAGGCGATTTTTTAGACAGTTTTCATCTACTTCATTGGGGTAAGTAAACCTAACTCGAATTTCTGATTATAACATGAATCTATCATTAATTTTGGCTCTAAATCAAGGAATCTTAAAGAAAAAAAGAGGGGCTTAGCATGAAAGATAAGAAAGTGTATTTTGAGGGTTTTGGCAAAACTTTTCTAAGATGAAAAATAGAGATTTGAACCCCGATTCGGTGTCGGATTTGGATGAAACTTGTATATTTGGACTCGTACTGCAATGAGTGTTCGGGATTTATGATTTTTGTCGAGTTATATGATACGGGCCAGAGTTGACCTTTTTGGTTGACTTCGAGTATTTGATTAAGGATACGACCTTTATCGCTTGGGTTTGATTCCTATGGTATTACTTAATGTTATTTAGTTATTTTTGGCTAGATTCGAGCCGTTCGAAGGTCGATTCACGCGAAAAGGCATTTTTAAAGTATTAATTTTGCTTGTTTGAGGTAAGCGTCTTACCTAGCTTTGTTGGAAGAATTTTTTCTAACAAAAATTATTATTTGCTACATGTGGGGGTGATGCATACACGAGGTGACGAGCGTATGTGCATGTACTAGGGTTATCCATGCTCGAGGTAGATTATATGATTCTTTGTGCCTTGTTGAACCTTGTTATTTTTTTGCCTCGTGTTTTACTTGATTTCTATAATATTATGAGCACAAATATCAACGCTAGAGACTACGCTTCAGCTTATTAAAACTTGATTAAATATGATGGACTCTTTGTGAGAATGTTGATGTGATAAATTCGGTCATAACTATACCTAAATCTCGAATACATGTCTATGTCCCTCTTCTTGAGATACTTGGGTTCCATACTTAAGTTGAAGATCATGTTTGAGCTTTGTTGAGATACTTGAACAATGGGGTTCTTGAAGTTTATTGATTTGTTTATAGGTGCAAAAGCTGTAATTGTCGTTCACGTGGTGTATTTTGCTTAATCACTCTTCTTGATGTTATCCATGCTTCCTACTGTCACGATCCCAATTTCTCACCTTAGGATGTCGTGATGGAACCTAGTCTCTAAGACTAGATAATCCTGATATTTAATAATATCTTAACATAATTAACCAAAATGATATACTAAAATAAAACCGATAAACTCATATAAATTCCCAAAATAGGACATCAATAACAAATTCCGAAAACCGGTGGAACTGAGTAATAAGCTCTACAGAAATTGTAAAACCTCTACTAAAACACTATCTGATAAAGGAAATAACAGTAATGAGATGATATTGGAAGGTGATCTGAGGCCTGAGGACGTCGATGTAATGACCCCAATTTCCCTCTGTAGGATATCGTGATGGCACCTAGTCTCTAAGACTAGGTAATCCTAACATACATGAAGAATTTAGCGGAAATAGTAATAAAACTTCCAATTTAAACAAATGGCTATCACAAAAAGGAATCCGCAATACAACCAAACATAACACCCAAAATCTGGTGATACCGAGTCATAAGCTCTACACGAGTATACTGGAACATCCCTATACAACAGTATCTATAAAAGGAGAATGAACTAGAAACTAGATAGAGGGTGACTCCGAGGCCTGCGAACACCGACTGGTATACCTTGAAGTCTCCTATCCAAGCTCAAGTCACGGATGCCTAGCCTGGTATGAAGTACCTAGATATGCATAAAAGATGTGCATAAGCGTAGTATGAGTACAATGGTATACAGTAAGTATCAAGCCTAACCTCGGTAGAGTAGTGACGAGGTCAGGTCAAGACACCTACTGGAAAAAATAAAGAAACTGAACAGGTATAGTGCAATATAATAATGGAAATGATACAATGAAGAAATATAACAAGAATAGCTACACTGAAATTAAGGCAACTAAGACATCACGGAAGAATACACATAACAAGAAAGCCAAGGAAACGATGCAAACAAAGCACAAGTGATGTAAATGAAAGGTATCAACAAGAATCACTACCAAGGTACCGCCTCGTAGTCATTTCACAAATCAAATCACACTCTTTCCTTATATCACCGCGGGAGCCTCACATTTAGTTTTAAAAATAATTTTCCCGAAATAGCTACCCGCGTTTTAGCCCATCTTATCACACCGCGTGGATTCAAGTAGTTCCCCTACTAGCAACACGCGTATCAAGCCCACCTTATCTCACTGCATACGAATCAACCCCAACCCTCATACCACCAGATGTGTATCACTATCATGACATATCACAAATCACACCTCAAGTGCCCGAAACCACAATCTGCCAAAGATGTCAACAACAATAATGTTTCCACAATAAATAGCCCGTGGCTCAACCACAATACGTACAAGAGTCTCAAAAATAGCAACCGGAAGTGAATATCTCAACAAGAATAGTATTTCAATAATTTTTAACTTTGCCTCAATGTGAATCACGACCATTATAACTTCAACACCATAATTCAACAATAAGATATTCTAGAAATAACAAATTCAAGTATGGTAACTCAACAGTTAAATAATTAACAAGGAAATGAGAGAACAATAACTTCAACTAAGTATGTAAAGGCGAATAACAAGTAAGAGATGAGATAAGTATTTACAATGTTAAGTAAATCACATAAGGGTAGATTAATGATGATGAATATAAGATATTATGACAATTCAATTAAAGGCATGAAAAGAATCAATATAATATAACCGGTCAATTACCACATTTAGCCCGTGTACCCACTCGTCACCTTGCATACACGGCCTTCACGTACCACAATTAACACAAAATAACACCAATCCAATCCTAAAGGGTAATTCCCCCCTCTTCTCTCCCCCCCCCCCCCTCCCCCACAAAGTTAGGCAAGATATTTACCTCAAAATACGCTAACTCAATCCACTAGTAATCCGTTTTGGGGTTTTGCCAACTCTGGACAGTTCGAATCTAGCCAAAATAACTTTATACCATAAATACAAACCATAGGAAACTATTCCAAATAATAAAGTTGCAATCTTTAAAGAAAATCAAAAAGTCAACTCAAAAAGTCAGCCCCAGGCTCGCATCTCGGAACCTGACCAAACATACAACATCTGAACACCCATTCGATAACGAGTCCAACCAAACTAAAATTACTCAATTATGATCTCGAATCGACCTTAAAATCCTCAAGATATAGTCAATGAAATTTTCACAATTTCCCCCAACTTTTCTAACACAAAACACTAATTAAATGGTAAAAAGAATGATGGGTTCATGTAAAATAACAAATCCGAGTTAGAATCACTTACCCAATCAACTCCTTGAAAATGTCTTCATGAATCGCCCAAAACCAGGTCTCTAGCTCAAAAGATGAAAAAATGGAACAAAACCCTCGGTTTTAAAATTAAGTATTGTTGCCTTGTCATAGCCTTTCGCGATCGTGTAGAACAAACTCTCCCAGCTCACAAAAACCTCCTTCACGATTGCGAGAATTCAGTCACGAACGTGATGATCAGCTTCCTCAACTTACGCGATCGCGTCCTAGGCCACGCGATCGCGAAGAACATCGCGTTCCTCACCCTAGCCTCTCCTTCCTTATACGCGAACGTGATCCCCTCCACGCGTTTGCGATTCAGAAACTCCTCAAACAATGTGATTGCGTCCCTTACTTTGCGAATATGAAGAGTAAAATTTCATCTACCACAAACTATTCTACGTAATCGCGCCATATCTTCCACGAACACGATGAAGGAACCAAGACTCGGAAAACCAGCAATCCCATTTCAAGAAAATTGGTCCGAACTCAATCCGAAACACACCCGGGACCCTGTCCGAACATACCAACAAGTGCTAAAACGTGGTACAAACTCGCCTGAAGCCTCAAATCACATCAAACAACACTAAAACCACAAATCGCACATAGATTCAAGCCTAAGGAACTTATGAATTTCTAACTTCTAAAACTAATGCCGAAACATACCAAACGAACTCCAATTGACCTCAAATTTTACACACAAGTCATAATTGACACAACGGACCTATTCAAACTCTCGGAACCAAAATTCGGACCCGATATCAATAAATTCAACTCCAGGTCAAAGTTGTCAACCTTCCTAACCTTTAGCTTTCTAACTTTCACCAATCCAAGCCGAAACGACCTACAGACCTCTAAATCAATATCCGGACACGATCCTAAGTCCAAAATCACTATACAGAGCTATTGAAACTGCCAAAACTCCATTTTAAAGTCGTCTACACAAAAGTCAAACTATGGTCAACTCTTTCAACTTAAGCTTCAAAATTTTGACACTAAGTGTCCCATTTCACTCCCAAACTCACCCGAAACAAAAACCAACCACCACACCAAGTCGCATAGCCTCAACATAACATAGAAGAGGCAATAAATAGGGGAACGGGGCTAAAATACTCAAAACTATCGGCCAAGTCGTTACATCCTCCCCCTCATAAAATAAATGTTCATCCTCAAACGCGTATAGAGACATACCTGAACTGATGAAAAGATGAGGATAACGGCTACGCATATCATGCTCGATCTCCCAAGTCGCCTCCTCGACTGGTTGACCTCTTCACTGAACCTTTACTAAAGCAATGCTCTTCGACCTCAACTTTCGGACCTGCTTGTCCAAGATGGCCACCGGCTACTCAACTTAAGACAAATCATTATCCAATTGGACTGAACTAAAATCTAACACATAGGACGAATCACTGTAATAATTCTGGAGCATAGAAACATGGAATACCGGATGAACTGCATCTAGACTAGGTGGCAACGCAAGCTTGTAGGCCACCTCACCAATCCTCTCAAGAACCTCAAAAGGTTCGATATACCTAGGGCTCAACTTTCCCTTCTTCTCGAACCTCATAAAACCCTTCATGGGTGAAACCCGAAGCAAGACCCACTCTCTAACCATGAATGCAACATCACAAGCCTTCCGATCCGCATAACTCTTATGTCTAGATTGGGCCGTACAAAGCCGATCCTGGATCAACTTGACCTTCTCCAAGTCATCTCGAACCAACTCCGTGCCTAATAGCTTACCCTCTCTCGGCTCAAACCAACCAACTGGGGAACGACATCATCTCCCATATAGGACCTCAAAGGAGTCATCTAAATAGTCGATTGGTAGTTGTTGTTGTAGGCAAACTCCACAAGCGGCAGGAACTGATCCCAAGAACCACCGAACTCCATAACACAGGTACAAAGCATGTCTTCCAATATCTGAATGGTGCACTCGGACTGTCTGTTAGTTTGAGGGTGGAATGTTGTACTCAACTCAACCCGTATGCCTAACTCACGCAAACTATGTACCCCGATCGGAGATGATAGATACCGGCACATAATGAAGTCAGACAATCTCGTAGATATAAATCTGAGCCAGCTGCTCTGAAGAATAGGTAGTCACCACCAGAATGAAATGAGCCGACTTGGTCAACCTATCCACAATCACCTATACTACATCAAATTTCTTCTGATTCCGTGGGAGCCCAACAACGAAATCCATGGTAACTCGCTCCCATTTCCATTTAGGAATCTCAAGTCTCTGAAGCAGCCCATATGGCCTCTGGTGCTCATACTTCACCTGCTGACAATTTAGGCACCGAGCAACATACTCCCCTATGTCTTTCTTATTCTCCTCCACCAATAGTGCTGCCTCAAATCCTGATACATCATAGCGGCACCGGATGAATGGAGTACCGCAAATTGTGGGCCTCCTGAAGAATCAACTCACATAACCCATCAACATTGGGCATACATAATAGGCCCTGCATCCGCAACACACTGTCATCTCCAATAGACACCTCCTTGGCTCTCTCTGGTACGATCATACAAAGAAGATCGAAAAACCATGCAAGCCAGAACCTGACTGGGCTCCGAAACATCCAATCTAACAAACTGATTGACCAAGAACTGAACACCAATGCTAATGGCCTCTCCACTACTGATAGATATGCTAAACTCTCCAAGCTCTCTACCTTTCGACTCAAGGCATCGGTCACCATATTGGGTTTCCCGAGATGATATAGAATAGTGATATCATAGTCTTTAGGAAACTCTAACCATCTCTACTGCCGCAAGTTAAGATCCTTTCGTTTGAACAAATCTTCTAGACTATGGTAGTCGGTATAGACCTCACATGGAACACCGTACAAATAGTGCCACCAAATCTTCAAGGCATGAACGATCGCTGCAAATTCCAAGTCGTGGATAGGATAATTATTCTCATGAACCTTCAATTGTCTAGACGCATAAGCAATCACCCTACTATCTAGCATCAACACCGCGCCAAGGCCAACACATGACGCATCACAGTACATAGTGTAAGACCCCAAACCCCTAGGCAACACCAATACTAGGGTTTTAGTCAAAGCAGTCTTGAGCTTCTGAAAGCTCTCCTCACACTCCTTGGTCCATCTGAACGGAGCACCCTTCTGGGTCAACCTGGTCATAGGTGAAACAATAGATGAGAAACCTTCTACGAAACGACGGTAATACCCAGCCAAATCAAGAGAAATCCAAATCTCAATAGCCGAAGACAGTTTAAGCTAACTCTGCATTGCTTCAATCTTATTCAGATCTACCTTGATCCCCTCACTCGACACCACATGACCCAAAAACCCCCCACCGAATCAAGCCAGAATTCACACTTTGAAAAATTTGCATACAATTTCTTTTCTCTCAAGGTTTGGAGTGCAATCCTCAAATGCTGCTCATGATCCTCCCGGCTGCGAGAGTACACTAAGATGTCGTCAATAAACACAATGATGAATGAGTCAAGATAGGTCGGGAATACACTATTCATCAGGTGCATGAATGTTGTTGGGGTCTTGGTCAGCCTAAATGACATCACAAGGAACTCGTAGTGACTATACTGAGTCCTAAAAGCGGTATTCGGATGACTGGATCCCGAATCTTCAGCTGATTATACCTTGACCGCAGATCAATCTTTGAGAACACTTTAGCATCTTGTTGCTGATCAAATAAGTCATCACTACGTGGAAATGGATATCTGTTCTTCACTATAACCTTGTTCAACTGCCGATAGTCAATACATATGTGCATAGAACCATCATTTTTCTTCATAAAGAGAATCGGAGCATCCCAATCTGACACACTAGGCCGACTGAAACCCTTAACAAGCAACTCCTGCAACTGCTCCTTCAACTCCACTGTGGCCATACGATATGGTGGAATAGAAATGTGCTGAGAGCTCGGAAAATAGTCAATACCTAAATTGATATCCCTATCAGGCAGCATGCCCAGAAGATCTGCTGGAAATACATTTGGATAGTCTCTCGCTACCGGAACTGACTCAACGGTAGGAGTATCAACACTGACATCTCTCACAATGGCTAGATATACATCACACCCCTTCCTAACCATCCGTTATGCCTTCAGGAAGGACACAACCCTGCTAGGAACATAATTCGAAGTACCCCTTCACTCCAACCGCGGTAAACCTAGCACACCCAACGTCACTGTCTTGGCGTGACAATCAAGAATAACATGATAGGGTGACAACCAGTCTATGCCCAAAATAACATTAAAGTCTACCATACTAAGCAACAATAGATCAACTCTGGTCTCAAAACCACCAATAACAACTAAACACGATCGATACAGACGGTTAACAACAATAGAATCTCCCGCAAACATGAACACATAAATAGGAGAACTCAAAGAATCACAAGATATACCAAAATACGGAGCAAAGTAAGATGATACATATGAATAAGTCGAGCCTGGATCAAATAAGCCTGATGCATCTTTATGATAAATTGAAACAATACCTATGATAACTGTGTCTGATGCGACCGCCTCAGTCCTACCCGGAAAAGAATAACATCTGCCCTAGCTTCCCCCTCTAGTGCGAACCCTACCCGCATGTCCTCCACCCCTAGCTAGTTGTGCAGGTGGAGCGGCAACTAGTGCGGTAACCACGTCCTAAGAAGTCTGGGGACCCTGTGGAATACGTGGAGCCTGAGTAATTTGTGGAGGTGCACCACTCCTGAGTCTAGGGCAGCCCCTTACCATATGACGAGTATCACCACACCCAAATCAAGCTCTCGGAGGACGCAACTGCTGAAACTGGGTCGGGCCTAGTCGGCTGGATGAACCGCTAAAAGCATCCCGTGCAGGAGGTGCACTAGATAGTGGCGGTGCATAATGGGAAACCTGAGACCTGGGAGTAGCCGGAGTACCACTAGAAGATGGAAATATTAAATGGACTGGATGGCTCACATAGCCTCTACCATGATGGGCTATAACTAGGGCACGGGTACTACTATATCCGCTATAATCTTGAGGCCTCTTGGCCTCCCTATCCTCTCTCTTTCCCAGCCCCGTATACCCTCAAATCTCCGTGCAATCTCTACCACCTGCTGATATGGGGTATCTGTCTCCAACTCTCGAGTCATGTTGAATCTAATACCATAGTTGATCCCCTCGATAAATCGACGCACTCGCTCTCTGACTGTGGAAACCAAGGCAGGTGCATGTCTAGACTACTCACTGAATCTAACAACATACTCTGACACGGTCATAGCACCCTAGCGTAGCAGCTCAAACTTCGTGCGCCATGTATCCCGAAGGCTCTAGGGAACAAACTCTCTCAAGAACATCTCTAAAAATTAAGCCCATGTGAGTGAAGATGCATCGGTTGGGCTACCCTCCTCATAAGTTAGCCACCACTGGTATGCTGGTCCCGACAGCTAGAATGTAGTAAAAGCAACCCTGCTCGTCTCCACAATACCCATGGTGTGGAGAATACGGTGGCACTTCTCCTGAAAACCCTGTGCATCCTCTATAGCTAGGTCGCTGAAAGTAGGAGGGTGGTACTTCTTGTATCTCTCAAATCTAAGCTGCTCTTCCTCAGATGTTCTTGCCCTAACCTCGGGTTGAACTGGGACAACTGGCTTTATTGGTATAATCTCTAGGACCTGGTCAACGTAGACCCAGTGCTCTAGGGTACGGGTTGCGGGAGTCTGAGCTCCACCCCAACCTAAGATGTGGCTGAAGCAAGTGGAATCAACCCCGCCTGAGCTAGAGTACTAAACATGCTCAAGAACTATGTGAGGGTCTCCTGAAGTGCAGGGGTAGCAACAGGCACCTCAGGTGCCTGCCCTCCCCCCCAACAAGAACTATTGGTGGCTCCTCCGTCGCAGCTTGGGCAGCTGCTCTAGCTGAACCGTGTGCCCCTCCTCGGCCTCTGCCTCGACCCCGGCCTCTAGCGGCTCTAGCAGGGGGCGCGGGTGTCTGATCGTAGAATCTAGAAGTACGTGTACTCACCATCTGTGAGAGAATAGAAAGACAAAGATTCAAAATTTAAAAGTCAACAAATTCGCACGATAAGGAATCAAAGAAGTGAAGTTCTCCTAATCGTTCTATAGCCTGTCGAAGATAAGTACAGACATCTCCGTACCGATCCACGAGACTCTATTAAACCTGCTTATGACTCGTAACACCTATCAACCAACGGCTCTAATACCAACTTGTCACGACCCCAATCTCCCTCCATTGAATGTCTTGATGGCACCTAGTCTCTAAGAGTATGTAAGCCTAACTTACATGAAGAATTCAACGAAAATTGTAATAAAACTTCAAATTTAAACCAATGGCTATCATAAAAAGGACTATACTAAGACATATGAGATCAATATGACAAGTAAGAGCTAGAACAAGTGTTACAACGTCAAATAAATCATGCAAGAGTAGATTAACAAATGTAAGAGTAGATTAACAATGAAAGATGTGACATATTATAGCAATTCAATTAAAGGCATGTAAAGAGTTTAAATAGGCTAAACGAGTCAAATACCACATACAGCCCGTGTACCACTTGTCATTTGTGTACACGGCTTTCACATAACACAAGTAGTACAATCAACTCAAATCCTAAAGGGTAGTTCTTTCACTCCAAGTTAGGCAAGATACTTATCTCAAACAAGCTAAATCAACCCACTAGTAAGCCTTTCAGCAAAATCCAACTCCGGACGGCTCGAATCTTGCCAAAATAACTTAATACCATAAATACAAATCATAGGAAACTATTCCGGATAATAAAGTTACAACCTTTAAAGCAATTCAAAAAGTCAACTCAAAAAGTCAACCCTAACCCCGCACCTCAGAACCCGTCCAAACTTACAAAAATCTGAACACTCTTTCAATAACGAGTTCAACCATACATATATTATCCAATTCCGACATCAAATCGACTTTCAAATCCCCAATTTATAGTTTAGGAAAGTTTTCACAGAATCCCCAATTTTCTCCAACTCAAAACATGTGACAACCCAAACTCAACATGTCGTGATGGTGCCTATCACAGAACTAGGCAAGCCGACAATCACAAATAACTACGCAGTTTTAAATTGAAAACATGATGAAATATATTTAACAGTGAAAAATCTCATAAATAACCGATAAGAAATACCGCGACTCAATACATAATTCCCAAACTTCGGGTGTCACTAAGTACAAGAGCTACTAAAAGAAAACACAGTCACAACTCCAAATACAATTGTCTGGAAAGATAGAACAGTGCTAAATAAACTGAAAAGAAAGAGAGTTGAGGTCTGTGGACACCAAAGACGCTACCCCAAAAGTCTCCAAGCGGGTAATGCTCCAAGTCTAGCAACTGACCCCGTGTACTCAATAAGTAACAGGACTAACCTTGGGCTAAAAGCAGTGACGAGCTTAGATAGGTACAGTCTAAATCTAGATAATAACAGTACAGATATGACAAGAAAATGACAGTTATAACTCAGAAAAAATCTCATAATCGGTTGTACATAGTACAGAAAAGTAGACATGCTTTCACGTTCAATAGTATAGGTTCAATACCCGTAAAATGTGCCAAGTATAGCTAACATGAGGAATATCACATCTCTATGTCTGCATGTCAAACATGTATGTCACCTGTAATGCAACACAGTAACTCATATACTCATGCTCTCGGAGTTTTCAACCTCACTCAGCATGCTCAATCACTCAGCACTCCCAATCACTCAACACTCTCAGTCACTCAGCACTCGCACGGCCAACCATCCACACTGCCTCAGATTTAGATCTTTTTGCTTGAACAAGTGTTGAAGACTCCGTTGATCTGTAAATACCTCACAAGACACTCCATAGAGATAATGCCTACAAATCCTCAATGCATGAATGATGGTTGCCAACTCCAAATCATGAACGGGGTAATTCTTCTCATGAGGCTTCAACTGGCGTGAAGCATAAGCAATCACTCTACCCTCCTGCATCATGACACACCCAATACCAATCCGAGAAGTATCATAATACAATGTATAAGAACCCGATGCAAAAGGCAAAACTAGAACCGGAGCTGTGGTCAAGGCAGTCTTGAGCTTCTGAAAGCTTTCCTCACACTCATCCGACCACCTAAATGGAGCATCCTTCTAGGTCAACCTATTCGAAGGTTCTGCAATGAACGAGAAACCCTCCACAAAGCGGCGATAATATCCGTTCAAGCCAAGAAAACTCCGAATCTCAGTAGCTGAAGATAGTGTAGGCCAACTCTGAATCGCCTCAATCTTCTTCGAATCCACCATGATCCCCTCACTGGACACTACGTGCCCCAAGAACGCCACAAAATTGAGCCAAAACTCATAATTAGAGAACTTAGCATAAAGCTTCTCCTCCTCAACATCTGTAGTACAATCCTTAGATGTTGTGCATGCTCTTCCTGGCTAAGTGAGTACACTAGGATATCATAGTAAATGTTATGACCAAAAAATCAAGGTTAGAACTCATTGTTCATCAGATGCATGAATGTTGCTGGGGCATTGGTTAGCCCAAAAGACATCACAAGGAACTCATAGTGACCATAGCGCGGGTCCTGTATGCCATCTTCAGAATATCAGAGTCCTGAATATTCAACTGGCGATAGCCAGACCTCAAATCAGTCTTCGAGAACACTCTAGCTCCCTGAAGTTGGTCAAATAAGGCATCTATGCGCGGCAAAGGATATTTGTTCTTAGTTGTAACTTTGTTCAACTGTCTATAGTCAATGCACATCTGCATAGTACCATCCTTCTTCTTCACAAACAAACTGGTGCACCTCAAGGTGACACACTAGGCCTAATGAACCCCTTATCAAGAAGCTCCTGAATCTCCTCTTTCAAGTCGTTCAACTCTGCTGGTGCCATACGATATGGAGGAATATAAATGGCCGAGTACCTGGCACCAAGTCAATACCAAAATCAATGTCCCTATCGGGTGGCATGCCCGACAGGTCTGCTAGAAACATATCCGAAAAGTATCGCACTACGGGAAATGAATCAATGGTAAGAGTATGAGTACCAACATGCCTCACAAATGCCAAATATGACAAACACCCCTTCCCAACCATCCGTTGGGCCGTCAGATATGAAATTACCCTACTCAGAACATAGTCTAGAGAGCCTCTTCACTCAATCGTAGGTTACCCGGGCATTTCCAACATCACTATCTTAGCGTGACAATACAGAATAGCATGACATGGGGACAACCCATCCATTCCGAGAATCACATCAAAGTCAACCATACTAAGCAATAAGAGATCAACTCTAGTCTCCAATCCCCTAATGGTCACCACACACGACCTATAAACACGATCCACAACAATAGAATTGCCCACCAGCGTAATACATGAACAGGCAAAACTAAGGACTCACGGGGCATATCCAAATGACGAGCAAAATATGATGATACATATGAATAAGTGGAACCAGGGTGAAATAATATGGAAGCATCCCTGTGGCATACTGAGACAATACCTGTGATCACTGCGTCTGAAGCAACGACCTCTGGCCTGGCAAGGAAAGCATAGCATCGAGCCTGACTGCCACCTAATCGGCCTCCCCCTCTAAGGCGATTTGTAGCTGCTTGAGCCCCAACCCGAGCTGGATAAGGGGGTTGTGAAGTAACTGGTGTAGAAGTCATAACCTGACCCCTGCTGAACTGGACCTCCAAAATGATGGGGAAACTACGTCACACTTGTCCAAACTCCTCGCACTCGAAGCAACTCCAATCCACCAATGGTGGTGGAGACTGAATCAGACCCCGAGAACCTGAATAGCTACTAGAAGAACCAGATACAAATGAACCCTGAAATGATGGAGAAGGAGATGAACTCTAAGGTGGAAGAGCATTGAGAGAGGAGTGACTTGGATGAGCACCATATGAACCATGGCTAGCTGATGCACCATAATAAACCGAACAAGCCATCTGAGCGGGCCTATAAGGACTACCCCTATTGTGGTAGGACTGTCCTCTAGAAGCAACACCGCTGATACCAACCGAACTACGAGGCCTCTTGGCCTCCCTCTCCTCACGCTCCTGACTACGGACTTGCTCTAGATGCCTAGCAATATCAACCACCTCGTCGAACCTAGCACCTGATGCAATCTCTTGAGTCATGACAAAGCGCAGTCCATAGTTGAGGCCATCAATGAACCTCATAATTCTTTCCCTCTCTGTGGGAACCAACCAGATCACGTGAAGAGCCAACTCTAAATATCTCATTTAATGCTGAGTCACGGACATAACCTCCTGGCATAGCTGCTCAAACTGCCTATGCAACTCCTCACTGCGGGTCTGTGGAACAAACTTCTCTAAGAAGAGAATTGAGAACTCGTGCCACATAAGTGGTGCAACGTTGGCTGGTCTTCTCAACTCATAAGCCTCCCACCATCTGAAGGCTTCCCCCGAAGAATCTGCTGGCACCTATCTAAGAAGTCCTGAGCATCCTCTGACTCAGCCCCACTGAATGTTGGAGTCCTGAGCCTCCCAAACTGCTCTAGCCTTTTCTGCTCCTCGTCACTCATAGGTGGACCCACCTAGGCCTGAGAAACTACAATCGGCTGGATTGGTAGCACCCCTAGTGTCTGAAGTCCCTGAACCACCTGCTCTGGAGTACGGGCGGCGGGAGTCTGAGCACCTCCCCCGGCCTGAGAAGTGGTTGGTGTGGCCTGAACTAAAACCGCCTGTGCAAGTCTAGTGCATCCAGTCAATATCTGCCAAAGCCTCTTGAAAGTCTGGAATCACAATGGTCATAGCTGATACCTGAGCTAGTCCCACCGGCTCAAACACACCTAGTATCTACTCCTGAGCTGGAGCAACTAATGGCTTCATGGGTGCTGCTCTAGCTGCTGTACGAACTGCACCTCGGCCTTTACCGCAACCCCGGCCTCTTGCAGCCCTAGCTGGTGGTACTGGTGGCCTTCCCCCTGATCCATTAGCACGTGTCCTCACAATCTATGAGAGATTAGAATAATAGAGGTTTAGTTTCCGGAATCAATAATTCACATGACAAGAATACAAGAAAGTGAAAATTTCCTAATGGTTCTGTAGCCTCTCGAAGATAAGTACAGACGTCTCCATACCGATCTGTAAGACTCCACTAAACATACTCATGACACATGAGACCTATGTAACCTAGGCTCTGATATCAACTTGTCACGACCCAAACTCAACATGTCGTGATGGTACCTATCACAGAACTACGCAAGACGAAAATCACAAATAACTATGCAGTTTTAAATTGAAAACATGATGACGTTTAACTATAAAAAAAATCTCATAAATAACCGATAAGAAATACCGTGACTCAATACATAATTCCCAAAATCTGGGTGTCACTGAGTACAAGAGCTACTAAAAGACAACACAGTCAAAACTCCAAATACTACGGTCTAGAAAGATAGAACAGTGCTAGATAAACTGAAAATAAGGAGATTCGAGGTCTGTGGACGCCAAAGCAGTTACCTCAAAAGTCTCCAAGCAGGTAATGCTGCAAGTCTAGCAACCACCGGGTCCAGATGTACCTGGATCTGTACTAAGTGCAGAGTGTAGTATGAGTACAACCGACCCAATGTACTCAATAAGTAACAGGACTAACCCGGGGCTGAAAGCAATGACGAGCTCAGATAGGTACAGTCCAAATTCAGATAATAACAATATAGATATGATAGGAAAATGACAGTAATAACTCAGGGGGAAAATCTCATAATCAGTTGTACACAGTACAGAAAAGTAGACATGTTTTGGGGTTCAATAGTTTAGGCTCAATACTGGTAAAATGTGCCAAGTATAGCTAACATGAGGAATATACGTCTCTATGTCTACATGTCAAATATGGATGTCACTTGTAATGTAACACAGTAATAAACTCATATACTCATGCTCTCAGAGTTTTCAACCTCACTCAGCCCGATCAATCACTCAGCACTCCCAATCACTCAACACTCTCAATCACTCAACACTCGCACTCAGGACTCAACGGTACCTGCACTCACTACTTGTATGTTAGACTCTGAAGGGGCGGATCCTGCCTAAGCGCTAATATAAGCCAACATGGCATGTTGCGACGCGCAGCCTGATCCCATAAATATCACTCACCATCAGGCCCTCAGCCTCACTGAGTCATCAATCTTTCCAGTCTCTCGGGCTCACAAAAATCATGCCAATCAGCCCAAACAATGATATATGATGTAATAATAGATGGTAACAGAGACTAAGATATGATATGCAAATGATGAATGCGACTGAGTGGATAACTATAAATTTAAGCAAATAAATCAACAGCAGAAACAACCTCTGTAAGTCCCAACAACTCGAATCAACCTCTGAACGACTCGAATCTAGCAACAAACAACTTAATACAATCAATACAAGCTATAGCAATCAATTTCGTACGATAAGCTAAGATCTTTAATAAAAGTCAAAAAGTCAACCCCGGGCTCGTGTCTCGGAACCCGATCAAACTTACAAAATTATAACACCCATTCGATAACGAGTCTAACCATGCTAAAATTGTTCCAATCTGACCTCAAATCTCCTTTCAAATCTCCAAAATTTGGTCTATGAAGTTTCACAAATTTTCCCCAAATTTTCCAATCTCAAAACACTAACTAATGACAAAAACAATTGTGGATTCAAGTATAATAGCCAAATCCCGGTTAGAATCACTTACCCCGATGATTTCCATCAAAATCTCATTAAAAGCACCACCAACCTATCTCTCTAGGTCAAAAGATGAAGAATGAATGAAAAACCCTCGAACTCACTATTTCTGCCTAATGATTCGCTTTTGCAGACCAACAGCCGCTTCTGCGGCTCCACACCTGCGGAAAATCCATCGCAGGTGCGGCTTCAACTTAAGCCCAATAGTCTCCGCTTCCGAGGTCCAAAAATCGCACCTACGCTCTTGCTTCTGTGGGCAAGGTCCGCTTCTGCGCTCCTCGGCCATCCTGGCCAATCCCGCTTCTGCGACCACTCTCCGCATGTGCAACCTTGCAAGTGCGGAATCTTCCTTGCACTTGCGCTCCCAGGCCACCTCCTCAAAACTCGCTCCTGTGACGTCTCACCCGCACCTGCATGACTGCACCTGCAGTCACTCCCTCCACAGGTGCGATGACACCAGACTTCAACAATAACAACATCCCTCTAACTCCAAATTTCAATTTGTTTTCAATTTGAATCTCACCCGAGGCCCCCAGGACCCTATTTAAACCTACCAACAAGTCCTAAAACGCGATGTGAACTTAAACGAAGCCTCAAATCACATCAAAAATACGAAGCGCACCCTCATTCAAGCCAATTGAAACTAATAAATTTCCAACTTGTACAATCAACGCCCAAACATATCAAACCAACCCCGGTTGACCTCAAATTTTTCACACAAGTTATAAATGACACAACAGGTCTATTCCAACTTCCAGAACAAAAATCCTATCGTGGTAACAACAAAGTCAACTCTCGGTCAAACCTGTGAACTCTCAAAACTTCAACTTTTCCAACTTTCGCCAATTCAAGTCAAAATCATCTACGAACCTCCCAATCAATATCCGAAAATACTCCTCAGTCCAAAATCACCTTACAGAGCTATTGGAACCATCAAAACTCCATTACGGAGTCATTTACATATAAGTCAACATCCGATCAACTCTTTCAACTTAGGGTTCCAACCTTGGGACTAAGTGTCTTAATTCATTCCGAAACATCCCCGGAACCAAACGAAACACCCCGGCAACTCACATAACAACAAACGAACACAGAATAAGTAATAAATGGGGGAACGGGGCTACAATACTCAAAACGACCAGCTGGGTTGTTACAAAATAATAATTAAATGTTTAAAACAATGATGAATTCATGAATAATAAGAAAATCCAAGTAAAAAACACTTACCCTGATCCAAATCTTGAAAATCCCTTCCAAAATCGCCCAAAACTGATCTCAACAACTCAAAAAATGTAAAATAACTCTAACCCTCGATCTTCTCTATTTCTGCCCAACGATATCCGCTTATGTGGCCTCTCTATTGTATCTGCGACTCCGCACTTACGGAAAAATCCATCAGAGGTGCTGCCTCAACAAAGCTCAGGGACTATCACTTTTGCGGCACAAACATCGCACATTCGCTTCAGCTTCTGCGCCAAAGACTCCGCACCTACGGTCTCTCGCCCAAAGTCCATATCCGTGGGAAAATTCTCGCTCCTGTGGTTGCGCATCTGCGCACTCCTGTCCGCACCTGCGGACTCAGTCAACCAATGCCCAAATCGCTTCTGCGACCCCATGGCCACTTCTGCGGTCTCGCACCAGTGGCCAAACCCCCGCAGGTGCGATCACACCAGAAGCTTTAAGCTTCAGCAATTTCCTTAAGTCCAAACTCAATACCATAACAATCCGAATCATACCTGAGGCCCATGGGACCCCAACCAAGCATACCAACACATCCTAAAATATGATACGAACTTAGTTGAAGCCTCAAATCATACCAAGCAACATCAAAATCAGGAATCGCACCCTAATTCAAGCTTAATGAAACTAATGAACTTCCCACTTCTAAAATCAATGTCGAATCATATCAAACCAACTCCGATTGACCTCAAATTTTGCACACAAGCCATAAATGATACGACGGACCTATTCTAACTTCAGAAATTGAAATTCGAGCCTAATATCGACAAAGTCAACTCTCGATCAAATCTCTCAACCTTCCAAACCTTCAATTCTCCAACTTTTGTCAATTTAAGCCAAAATGACCTACGGACCTCCAAATAAACATCTGGCATATGCCTAAGTCCCAAATACCATACGAAGCTATCAAAACCATCAAAATCCATTCCAGAGTTGTCTACACAAAAGTCAAGCTCCGGTCAACTCTTCCAACTTAAACTTCCAACTTTGGGACTAAGTGTCCCAATTCACACTGAAACTCACCCAATACTAAACCAACTACTCCGGCAAGTCAAATAACCACAATTGAACATAGATGAGGCAATAAATAGAGTAACGGGGCTAAAATACTTAAAACGGCCGGCCAAGTCGTTACATCCTTCCTCTCTTAAAAAACATTCGTCCTCGAACGAGTATAGACACATACCTGAAGTGCAAAAAAAGTGAGGATAACAGCTACGCATGCCTCCTCGACTAGTTGACCCCTCCATTGAACTTTTAGAGAAGCAATGTTCTTTGACCTCAACTTTCGGACCTGCCTGTCCAAGATGGACACCGGCTCCTCAACATAAGTCAAATCCTTTTCCAATTGGACTAAGTTGAAATCTAACACATGGGATAGATCACCACAATACTTCCGGACCATGGAAACATGGAACACAGGGTGAACTGCTGTTAAGTAGGGTACCAATGCAAGCTTGTAAGCCACCTCCCACACTCTCTCAAGGATTTCAAAAGGACCAATATACCTAGGGCTCAACTTGCCCTTCTTCCTGAACCTCATAACACCCTTTATGGGTGAAACTCGGAGCAAAACCCTCTCCCCAACCACAAATGCAACATCACGAGCCCTCCGATCAGCATAACTCTTCTCTCTAGACTAGGTTGTACGAAGTCGATCCTAAATCAACTTGACTTTCTCCTAGGCATATCGAACTAAATCTGTGTCCAATAACCTAGTCTCTCCCGGCTCAAACCAACCAACTGGAGAACGACACTGCCTCCCATATAAGGCCTCATAAGGAGCAATCTGAATACTTAATTGGTAGCTGTTATTGTAGGCGAACTCTGTAAGCAATAAAAATTGATCCCAAGAACCCCCAAAATCTATGACACAAGCACGTAGCATATCCTCTAATATCTGAATGGTGCGCTCGGACTGCTCGTCCATCTAGGGTAAAATGATGTACTCAACTCAACACACGTGCCTAACTCACGCTGTACGACCCTCAAAAAATGCTATGTGAACTACGTGCCCAAATCAGAAATAATGGACACCGGCAAACTGTGAAGATGAGCAATCTCGTGAATATAGATCTCAGCCAACCGCTCTGAAGAATAGGTAGTCACCACTAGAATGAAATGCGCCGACCTGGTCAACCTATCCACAATCACCCATACTACATCAAATTTGTCAAAGTCCGTGAGACCCCAACAATGAAGGCCATGGTAATACGCTCCCACTTCCACTTGGGAATATCAAGCCTCTAAAGCAAACCGTCCGATCGTTGATGCTCGCACTTCACCTGTTGACAGTTTAGGCACCGAGCCACATATTCCACTATATCTTTCTTCATTCTCCTCCACCAATAGTGCTACCTCAAATTCTGATACATCTTAACGACACCGGGATGAATGAAATACCGCTAACTGTGGGCCTCCTCAAGAATTAACTCGCGCAACCCATCCACATCGGGCACACATAACCGGTCCTGCATCTGCATACCCTGTTATCTCTAATAGAAACCTCCTTGGCATCGTCGTGATGTACCGTGTCCTTAAGGACAAGTAAATGGGGGTTGGTATACTAACGCTCTCTGATGCGCTCATATAAGGAAGATCGAGAAACCACATAAGCAGGAACCCAGCTAGGCTCCGAAACATCCAATCTAACAAACTGATTAGACAAAGCATGAACATCCAAGGCTAGTGGCCTTTCTGTTACCGGTAGATATGCCAAACTGCACAAACTCTCCGCCTTTCTACTCAAGGCATCAGCCACCACGTTGACCTTCCCAGAATGATATAGAATAGTGATATCATAGTCTTTAAGCAACTCTAACCATCTCCGTTGCTGCAAGTTAAGATCATTCTGCTTGAACAGATGCTGGAGACTTCAGTGGTCGATATATACATCGCATGGGACACCGTAAAGATAATGCCTCCAAATCTTCAATGCATGAACAATAGCTGCCAATACCAAGTCGTGCACTGGATAATTCTTTTGATGAACATTCAGCTGCCGAGACTCATAGGCAATCACCCCGTATTGCATCAGCGCCAAGCCCAATATGTGACGCATCACAATACATAGTGTAAGACCCCGAACCCGTAGGCAACACCAACACTGAGGTTGTAGTCAAAGTAGTCTTGAGCTTTTGAAAGCTCGTCTCACACTCCTCGGAGCATATGAAAGGAGCACCCTTCTGGGTCAATCTAGTCATGGGTGAAGCAATGGATGAGAAACCCTCTATGAAATGGTGATAATATCCGGCCAAACCAAGAAAACTCCGAATCTCAATAGCTGAAGATGGTCTGGGCCAACTTTGAACCGTCTTCTTCGGATCTACCATGATCCCCTTATTAGACACCACATGACCCAAAAATGCCACAAAATCAAGCCAGAATTCGCACTTTGAGAATGTTGCATATAACTTCTTCTCTCTCAAGGTCTGGAGCACAATCCTCAAATGCTGCTCATGATCCTCCTGGCTGCCGGAGTACACCAAGATGTCGTCAATGAATATGATGACAAAAGAGTTGAGATATGGCTGGAATACACTGTTCATCGGGTGCATGAATGTTGTTGGGGCATTGATTAGTCCAAATGACATCACTAGAAACTCGTAGTGACCATATCGAGTCTTGAAAGCAGTCTTCGGGATATCCAAATCCCGAATTTTCAAATGATGATACCCTGAACTCAAATCAATCTTTGAGAACACTCTGGCACCCTGAAGCTGGTCAAATAAGTCATCAATGTGTGACAATAGATACTTGTTCTTGACTGTAACTTTGTTCAACTGCCTATAATCAATACGCATCCGTATAGTACTATCCTTCTTCTTCACAAACAAAACCGGAGCACCCCAAGGTAACACACTAGGATGGATGAATCTCTTATTAAACAACTCTTGCAGTTGTTCCTTTAACACTTTCAACATCACTAGCGCCATACGATATAGGGGAAAAGAAATGGGATGAGTACTGTAAGGCCCCAGAAAAAAATTTTGCTAAGTAACCTAGGATTTCGTGGTGCCACGTAGGCTAATTATAATATTTTTGTGCTATTAACATGGTGGGAATCAATTGGATTTGGTAAAAAAAGTGTATGAGTCATATATTAAGTAAGGTAGGGTCCAAGGAGAGGGCTAAGTGTAAGCCAAATGGGAAAAGTTTCATAATAGGCTAAGGTTCCAAAGGTACTTGCACTAGTCCATACTTTGAACGACCATATCTAAATATGTGTAAAGTTTTATGTGATGAATAACTTATCAAATGAAAGGTCTTCGAATCTAGTTTCCAACTCTTCAAACTGTTCGTAATTTGGACATTCCTACAAAAAGTTATGATCAAATTATCAAAGGCTGGAAAAATGCGATCCTGTGTCAGATATGCGATCGCAAAAACCATTATGCGGTCTGCATACTTGATTAGCGATCGCAAATCTGGTCGCAAACTGAACCAGTGTAGCCAGTTTTGGGCACTGAGTTTTGCGACGCGTTTGCGGCCAGCATACCCATTCTGCGGTCCATTATGCGACCGCAGACCCGTATATGGAGGGTTAATCTTCCTATTTTTATAACCCGACCCCATTTTAATATATAGTCTTTGGGGCTTCATTTGGGGTCATTTTTCCACTGATTTTAGAGAGAGTTGAAAGCATTTTAGAGAGATAAGGAGGAACCCAACATTCAATCATCCAATCTTGCATCAATCTTCAAGAATCAAAGAACCCAATCATAAGTTCTTCATCTAAGAGGTAAGGTTCTATACATTAGGCTTTAATTTCGAGTTTGGGTATAAGATGGGGTATTGAGGTATGATTCTTGGGTGTAATATATTATGTATACATGCATGTACAAAGTAGGCTTGTGGAAAGATTGTTGAACATAAATAAGTAAAGATTGGGTTGGGGAATGAAGGAAACCTTGTAAAAGATATTTGAAATCAAGATGCTCAACTAGTATTTGATAAAATGCTCAAATGAGCTGAAACCATGAATACCTTCCTAATTTGTGTTTAATTTTGTTATGTCTCAAAGTAGATTGGGATTGCTAGAATTTCCGGAACATTGTAATAACGTAAGGAAAGCTTAAACAAGGTATGTATGGCTAAAACCCCGTCTTTTAGAAATTGAGCTCTATCGATGCTTGTGTAAATGTGGTAAGACCGAACTTTGGATTCTTGCTTTGATTGATACTTACATGAATTGGTGTTGTCACCCTATATTTGTAAAAGATGCATTCCAATATGATCAATGTGCTATTCTTGATAACTTAAAAAGGGTGCAAGGAATATGAATCATGTATTGAAATGCTAAGACCTTAAATTGAGATTGGAGCTACATATATTGTGCCATCTATGTGAAGTCTCATCTATGCTTACAATTTCTAATTGCTCTTGTGTACACCTACTGTCCTAAATGGCAAAGCTAATATTGAAATTGGGAACGATGTAAAATGCGGCCTAGTGCCAAGAATGATGTGATAAGTTGTGGCCCCAAGTGCCTATGAAATGATATATGTGAAACGAAATGGCTAATGAGAAGGGAACAATGCCTTAGTAAGGCGGCCTAGCCGATCGGGCCGAGATCGGACTCCGCTCAAGATAGCGGTGGTGTTGTGAATGAATTCCGAAAAAAAAAGAAAATGATATTGTGATTGAAATATATGTCTCAAATAAGGCGACATAGCCGATCGGGTCGAGATCGGACTCCGCTCAAGATAGCGGTGGTATTGTGAACAATGTTGAATAGTATGAAATGCCCCAAACTAACAGCTATGGGAAAATGATGTGAAGATGGCATGATTCTTTTATTTAATAATGTTAAGATCATTTAAAGCGTTTGAGTTGTACTTGTGATTTCATTATTATTGTATGAAAGTTCTTTCTAAGTAGATGGTGTTTAGTTATACATACTAGTGCTATTCGATGGCACTAACGTCCCTTTTGCCGGGGGTGCTACGTCTTTAAATGGATGTAGGTGTTTCTATAGCAGGCAGTGTTGGTCGCAGCTAGTGCCGCATCATCCTTTCAGCTGACTTGGTGAGCCCCACTTCGTTTCGGGGTCCTGTTTCATTTGTTTATCATGTACTTTGTATTTGAGGTATAGCCGGAGCCTTGTTACCGGCATTTCTATACTACATTACTCTTCAGTTATGTTTAGAGGCTCCGTAGACAGGTTGTGGGTAGTGTCGGGTATTGGAATTAAAATAGACATATTGATGTTTGGCATAGATTTATAAAATTTGTAATATTTTGATAATTGTGATTTAAGTTGCTAATGGAAATGAAATGGTAGTTGTTAATGAAATACTTATAAAGCTGATTAATGGAGTCCAAATCCTATTTAATCATGAGTTGGGTTGGGTAGGATGAAACCTAACAGGCTTGCTCAGTCGGGCTTACTTGGTTGAGCGCCGGACGCGTTCCTCGGATTTTGGGGCGTGACAAACTTGGTATCAGAGCCTAAGATTTTAAAGTGTCCTAGGATGTCTCGGAGCCATATCTAGTAGAGTCCTTCTTTTCGGTGTGTAGTCGACCACATCTATAAGTTGGAGGCTATTCGGACATTTAAGAATTTTGCCCTTCTTTGATACTCCAAGATCGTGCAGTAGAGCTCAAGATAGGGTGCTAATTTCCATTCTATGTCTCAATCTTAAGATGAGTAATTCATGATTTTGGAAGCAGTAAGGAGGGAATGCCCCCACCATTGAATATGAGGGAGATTGCCCAAGCGTTTGTTAGGAGAATGTATGGAGCCATAGAGGGATTGGTAGAACTTCTTGCTAAGGGGAGTACCCTTGTTCCTATTAATGTCTCTGCACCACCAGATCATGTAGTATATCAGTATGTTACCTACGTACGTTAGGGATGTTGAGTCGATGAGTATTGATTAAGTTATTGCCCTACCAACCTAAAGTCATTAAGTGAGTCAAATCAAAATTTCTACTCATTGTATATGTACATCCATTTAGAAAAATTCTCATAAACATGGTCTTAATAAGATGTGAGTCACAAAGACTTGTGTGTACCTACTCCTTGAAGGAGCCGTATTGTTCGTGAATCCACTCTATTACAAATTCTCTTATTTACATCCTCTTGTGGAATTAAGTTCTATAAATACGTACTTGAATGGAGTTATAACTCTAGGATTAATACTTTCCACTTTCTTTTCCTAAATTCTTAACGAGGGACTATACCTGATGAATTTCTTACAGAATATTTTATTGAAATGGACAACATCTGCCCACTTGTTCCTATGCATGCACCATCGTAAAGTTTACCTATGTGGTGTCGAGTTCCATGTAAAGCATCCCAGTGTTGCGATCCTTCTCGAGTCACTCTTTTACTCAGTTGTGTATATGGCTTATATGGTTTGAACAGTCAATCTACTCTCTTGCGAATATCATCATGAAAGCTTCTCACTGGGTAGTAACATAAGAGCATACCTTAACACCTATCACATGAGTGCATGTCAATCGAAATGGTCACCGTGTGCATAAAGTCTCTGAAAATTGGGATCCTCACATCCCCGTCATAAGAAGATATTATGTCGCCATAACTTTTGTGTCCACTTGGGACATCCCACAGTAGGAAGCTCACTTTGTCCTAGTATTGTGGTTGCTCGTGGCATGGTCGTATATTGCAGTTGGGAGTTAATATAGCATAAGCATGTCCAACTCATAACAAATGTTTATTTTCTCTTTACACCTCCATAACATGCGTTAATTGTGTTCTTTAGTTAGTGAATTCATTGTGCTAGTTTCCCCACACTTGTTCGATAACCATGAGAGAACATATCCTTCTATGAGTCATTGTAACACTTTCTTTCTCGTAAGGACCCTTACTAGGCTCTCCGTCAAGACCAAGCACACCTTTGGGGGTTATTATAGCACAACTCCTGTTTCTCATGTTTTTCTGTATTTCATTAGCATCTGGGTAGTTCTCAAGTCAAAATCCATGAAGAACTCATTATGAATATCTGCAAACCCTCCATGATTATTCTATACTATCTCATTGGGTTCTCATATCACTCCAAGTTCATCAAGGGTTGATAGCATGCCGCAACTGCTGAGATTGAATGATCTCCTTTCGATAATGGATTATCTACACATGCGCTAGTCGAAAGATATGCTTATAAGTCTAACTCTCGCCTTTAGGTTTTGGGTTGACCAAGGAGAAATACACCTAGTAACACATTCATATGTCAAAGCCTTTCTCTCAATCAAGTCTTATAGCATCTCCCAATGTGGTTTGTAATAGCTGGTTGTGTAGAAGTGTGTTGTAGTGCTTCATTATGAAGTAAAGTTGCTAAACATAATTGGACTTTAGAATTCTGGAGCTATACATCACGTGACTTCATACAGAGATCTTCTTTCAAAAATGTAGCTTCTCGTAATGGCTTTATATTACCACCCTTCCTAGTGGTTACAATGTAAAGGTTACTTCCATAAGGCTCTTTCACTTTCTTTTCATTTGTCTTGCATCGTGTGTTGTTTACCCGTAATCTTCAATGCGATATTATCTCAATGTCTCGACTAGTTATCCAACTATACGATTCGATTAAATTCACCTCATTTTTATGTACTCTACAAGTACCCCTTTTCTAAAAGGACACTGAAAGTGGGTAAATCCCCCCTTTACTATAGACTTCTAATGTCTTTGACTTAGTTTAAGCTTGTTGGTTCCAAATGGTGCTCATTAGTTTTGCTACCCTACTATCTATCTCATCTGATAACTCTCATTGTAAAATTCATTTATGTTTCATGGCATCAAAGAGGAAGTCTTGTAGCATTAAGGATGGGGACATATTCCTTTTGTTAGAATAAATAAATATTGCTGGTATTCCTTGTAGATGTTCTTCTAACAACCATCTACCTGCTCTACTTGTCCATGTGACTAGATAACCTAGGTTACTTTTTCCCGATAAATGCATTAAAACAACTCATTCTTTCGAACTTATCCATGTGGGCACTTTGAGGCCTTGTTGTTATACCAACTCGTAATGGTTTTAAGTACCTTCTTGCCATTGTTGACGATTTTCTAGGACTACGAGGGCTTGTCTCATGGGTTTCAAAAATAATGATTTTCCTTAAAGTTAAAGCTTATATTGCCATGATTTCAAACCAAAGTACGTCCCCTTTTCAAGAAGTCTTAAATGGGTCGGATTGGATGGGTTACGTGGCCTTCTGCTCACTCGGCTTCTAGGATTATTGACAACGTCACTGTCATGTGCGGGAAATTTTGCTACCCCTTGCGTTCCACCTCCTTAAGGAGGATATGAGTTTTAATTGTCTTCCTTCCCGGAGCATGGCGTCAACCATTGGAACCCCTCTAACCGATACATGATTTCACCCCTATGGTAGGATGTACTAGCTATGTGGTTTCACTTGTGAAAGGTAGAGATTAGATGCCTTTAGATTGTTGCACATATCATGAGCATATTGATTTAAAAAGACAAGTTGTCGTATCTTTAGTTCTCTCATATGGGATCAACTATCATGAAGGGTTAAGCTGTTTGAGATATGATAATCTCATAAGTCTTTTAACTTCATTTTCATCCTCATGGGCTTATGGCATAGATTCCTTGTGTCAGCTAACGTTAGGAGTGTAATTCCACTTCATGTATTTTGAATCCCATATCGCATTCAAGGTGCAAGAGTATAAATTGATTTTCCATTCACTCTAGGAAAAGACTGGGTCATGTACTTGAATGTTCCTCCTTAATGATCCCTATTGCCAATGTACTACTTACCCCTATGCCTCATTTGTGTAATAATTGATGTCGTCACAGTGATTAACCATGTCAGCATTGTTAGTTGTAACTTTCATGTCCCTTAGCATATAACCTCAGAAAGTACTTTACTCAGAACATTAATGAATTCCTAGATAACTCCAGCCCAATCTTGAACTCTGTGTTCCTGATTGCATTAAATTTATTAGGTATTGAAGGTCCAAACATGTCAAATGGGGATCATCCCCGTGTGATCACATATGTTCAATAGGTAGTTTTATGGCCAGTTTATGATAGCACATCTTAAAGTAATCGTCGAAGGTCATCAAAGGTTTAGCATGGGTATTCGAGTAGAGATTTAGAATTCAGGAGGGTAAACCGGTTATTCTCAAAATTTTCCCATGTAGATGTTATATGAATTGATAATGAAGGGTACGTAAGCGCATTTCCCATTAGGTTGCACTAGGAGTATGATGTTTCCCCATAGTTGTTCCTCATAAATTTGTATTTTCATATGTCTATGTCTAAGAAGGTAGGTGGAGATCATTTGTATATCGTCCTGGTGTAAATTATTGAAGGTGAATGTTAATGGATAGTTAGCTTATGCGAGGCATCTAGCTGGCATCCTTGTTAGATAAGTTTAGGGGTTGGGATTGCTTCCGTGAATGTGTTATGGCAAAGCTTGTGAATCGAGGAGGCCACCTTGAAGGCCGAAAGTATCGTGGAAGGGAAATATTTTCGCTTGATTGTATATCCAAAAGCTTTGACATGAAAGATACCTTCTGTCACACCTCTTTTTTACACACCCACCCCGAAGGATAAATGTATAAGGGAGTTTTTCCATTTAAAGTGACATCATTCGAAATGGGATTATTTATTTATTTTTAGAGTCGCCACTTGGGATAAGATTGGCTTTTGGTGTCCCAAGTCACCGGTTTAATTTAAATCCCAAATCGAGGAAAAATTCGACTTCCCAATTGGAGTCTGCGAACCAGAAATTCTGAATAAGGAATTCTGTTGACCCGAGGGAAGGTGTTAGGCACCCCCGGATCCCGTGGTTCTAGCACGGTCGCTTAAATTATTATAAATGGCTAAAATCTGATTTTTATACACGTTTAAACCTATAGTGCAATTTTTCAAGATTATTTGCCGCTTTTAATTTTTTTTTACGAAAGTGAACGCCGTTTAAGAGCGTGCCTTTGGATCACGTCACATGAAATGCACCCGGATCCTCAACACCTCTTATTCAACGTTTTAGGATTTGGATTTGGGTTGCGCGAAATGCGTACCCGTATTTAAGAAGGTAAACTTATTAAAACGTGCCTATAGCGACTAGCGGATTATCATCTTTGCAGGGAAAACCGTGAAATTCGCTAAACGGCACGTCCCGAATTCTAAGCATGTTATTATAAGCAACTAATGAGGGCCTCGCTATCTATGCAATTTTATTTAGCGAGGTTCATCTCGTTTTATTATTTTATGGCTAACCTAAAGTAGACTAAGATTTTCTATTCATTTCCGTCTTTAAAGGGGCCTAATTAATTCACATTTATAAATTCGGGTCTCGAATTCAAATCCGAATTCAAACAAAAGGGGAAACCCTCTTAATTCGAACCCGCCACCTAATTCGAAACCTAAATTTTATTTGCAAATTATTCCCCGTATTCCTATGTATATCTTTGAAAAAGGATTTTTTAACTTAAAGCATTTGTTGGGCCTTGAAACGTGAGATTTCCAGCATTCACTGGGCCTTAAAAGGAATCCAGGAATAAGAAATAAATAGTTTGTTCTATGAACTGTTATAGCGCAACTGGGCCTCAGTGTGAGCCCAATTGGCAGGAGACTCCCGCAATAGGTAGATGGGTAAATACCAGTCCACAAATACTAGGATGATTCTTGTATAACTGGGCCTAGCTTGCACCACCCAAATGTTATATTGGGCCCAGCATCAAATTCGAACATATTCTGGATCTTCACACAGTGAGTAAAATTGAACATTTAGCTTTTTACAAACTGGACACAAACTTTAGAGGATATCCAAGGATTTAAACTAGCATAAATCTCGCAATGGTCTAATGTTTATTGTACAAGATATGATCACGTATTATCACTTAATCCAAGATATTAAACCTACATAAATTAGTTCGAATCTATTATCAAAACAGTCCAAAGTAATCTAACGACAGTCCGAAATAGTCTAGGAACAGTCCATGTTATACAGTCCAAAGTTCATTCGTACACAAATTAGAATCAAATCATCTTAAACTTTCATATCTACTTAGCTATTACTACATAACAACCAAAGTAAGTACAATTTAGGAATCAAATGTGCAAGCATCTCTTTATTTCATCTCCATTTATAGTTACATCAAGCCGAATTTGAGCATGTACCTGGAATTTGAACCAAAAATGGAAGAGGAAGAAGTCAGCGGTAGTAAGCAGTAGCAGCTAATAGCCAAGCACTAGCTCGTACGCAGTCCAGCAATAACAGAAACAGACCAGAATCGAGATATGAAGGACACGACTCCAATAACCACGTAGCAGACTAGATTGAACCAAGACGAATTGAAACTAAACTTAGGAGGAGATTTCTGATCTTCAGCAACTAGAAATAACTCAGAACATACTGATTTGATCTCGAATTTGAGCAAAATTAGATTAGAAAACAAGACCAATCTTAAAACAATATAGCAGTGTCTTCTTTTACTGGGCTTCTTTTTTTTTTTTTTGTGTTTTCTTTTGATTTTTTGCAGAAATGAGATCTAAAAGTAACTTGAACTTCAGGATTCAGATTTTTCTTTGAAATTTTCAGAGGTCCCCTCTAACTTGTTGAACAAGGCAGTGTATGTGCCTTTTTATAGGCAAAACCTAAGGTTAACTTCAGATTTTAGTTTTCTTTTTAGTCCCTTTCTTATTTAGTTTCTTAGTCCCTCATTTCTAAGACTTATTACCCAAGTAACAACACTTATTTNGGTCCGATAAGAACTGATCAATTGTGCCTCTATTGGCCTAAAACCAACCAACTTCTTTAAGTTTTAACGCTGCCATTCTTGCTTTGATTTTCTGAAGTTCACTCAGCTTTTTCTTAAACAAAACTCTGCTGAAAACGATTTTGAAATGATGCACCTACTTACTTTTATTAGCTTCTGATTTTATTTACTAGGTTAGTCATCTCTGCCCAGAATCGTGATATTATTGCTACTACTTCGTTTTCAAAACCAAGTTTTAACTGCTCCTATCTTTTGAGACCTTAATTGTATTTAAGTCATGCTATTTATGTGTCTTGTTTGAGGAGGTATATATGAGCTTTTATATGTCTACATGCTTCCCCCAACATGCAGTATATGTTTTGTATGTCGCCTTAGATTTTATCCTTTGAAACCAATCAGCCTAATATCCCCCCTTGTAGGACTAGTAGTCCTAAGTGCCTCAGGGACTGATAGGATGGGACGGGTTATAGCATGCAATAAGTAAAACGAGACCATTCCGCGTTTAATACCTTGACGGGGTGGAAAGGGTAGATATGGATATGATGACCACGCGATAACACCACGTGTATAAACGGTTACCGGGTGTTGTGTGGAGTGATCCATATTATGTATAAACCTAGGACCCTTTCCCTTATTTATACGTTTTATTTTCAGAATTCCAACTACTTTTTTTGCTAAACTTCAGCTTTTTTTAAAAAAACTGCTTTTAACTTGCTACAATTATATGAAAATTTCTTCCTTTATTCAGGATTTCAAAACTGCTTCCTCTATCAAAATTCAGTTTCTTTAACTTCCTTAATCTCTTGCAACTATTATGTGAAAAACCCTTTGTATTTGTTTTCCTACTTGTCATTTGCATTTAAAGTCACAATATGACATGGCCGGGAACCACACTAGTGGATCTTGAGGGGTGCCTAACACCTTCCCCTCGAGATAATTTCTAGCCCTTACCCGAACTCTGGTTTTCCAACTCAAAAACCCTTAGTGTCCTAATGCAATTAACCATTAGGTGGCGACTCTTCAAATCCAAAAACCCAAATCCCAAAAGGGAATAGAGTTGTCCTCCCAAATGTCGTAAACCCGATTTCGCGAGAAAAAGGGGGCGTCGACACCTGATGAATTTCTTACAGAATATTTTATTGAAATGGACAACATCTGCCCACTTGTGCCTATGCATGCACTGTCGTAAAGTTTACCTATGTGGTGTCGAGTTCCATGTAAAGCATCCCAGTGTCGCGATCCTTCTCGAGTCACTCTTTTACTCAGTTGTGTATATGGCTTATATGGTGTCAACAGTCAATCTACTCTCTTGTGAATATCATCATGAAAGCTTCTCACTGCCTAGTAACATAAGAGCATACCTTAACACCTATCACATGAGTGCATGTCAATCAAAATGGTCACCGTGTGCATAAAGTCTCTCTGAAAATTGGGATCCTCACATCCCCGTCATAGGAAGATGTTGTGTCGCCATAACTTTCGTGTCCACTTGGGACATCCCGCAGTAGGAAGCTCACTTTGTCCTAGTATTGTGGTTGCTCGTGGCATGGTCGTATATTGCAGTTGGAGTTAATATAGCAGAAGCATGTCCAGCTCATAACAAATGTTTATTTTCTCTTTACACCTCCATAACATGTGTTAATTGTGTTCTTTAGTTAGTGAATTTATTGTGCTAGTTTCCCCACACTTGTTCGATAACCATGAGAGAACATATCCTTCTATGAGTCATTGTAACACTTTCTTTCTCGTAAGGACCCTTACTAGGCTCTCCGTCAAGACTAAGCACACCTTTGGGGGTTATTATAGCACAACGCCTGTTTCTCATGTTTTTCTGTATTTCATTAGCATCTGGGTAGTTCTCAAGTCAAAATCCATGAAGAACTCATTATGAACATGTGCAAACCCTCCATGATTATTCTATACTATCTCATTGGGTTCTTATATCACTCTAAGTTCATCAAGGGTTGATAGCATGCCGCAACTGCTGAGATTGAATGATCTCCTTTCGATAATGGATTATCTACACATGCGCTAGTCCAACGATCTGCTTATCAGTCTAACTCTCGCCTTTAGGTTTTGGGTTGACCAAGGAGAAATACACCTAGTAACACATTCATATGTCAAAGCCTTTCTCTCAGTCAAGTCTTATAGCATCTCCCAATGTGGTTTGTAATAGCTGGTTGTGTAGAAGTGTATTGTAGTGCTTCATTATGAAGTAGAGTTGCTAAACATAATTGGACTTTAGAATTCTGGAGTTATACATCACGTGACTTCATACAGAGATCTTCTTTAAAAAATGTAGCTTCTCGTAATTGCTTTATATTACCACCCTTCCTAGTGGTTACAATGTAAAGGTTACTTACATAAGGCTCTTTCACTTTCTTTTCATTTGTCTTGCATCGTGTGTTGTTTACCCGAATCTTCAATGCGATATTATCTCAATGTCTCGACTAGTTATCCAACTATACGATTCGATTAAATTCACCTCATTTTTATGTACTCTACAAGTACCCCTTTTCTAAAAGGACACTAAAAGTGGGTAAATCCCCCTTTACTATAGACTTCTAATGTCTTCGACTTAGTTTAAGCTTGTTGGTTCCAAATGGTGTTCATTAGTTTTGCTACCCTACTATTTTTTTCATCTGATAACTCTCATTGTAAAATTCATTTATGTTTCATGGCATCAAAGAGGAAGTCTTGTAGCATTAAGGATGGGGACATATTCCTTTTGTTAGAATAAATAAATATTGCTGGTATTCCTTGTAGATGTTCTTCTAACAACCATTTACCTGCTCTGCTTGTCTCTGTGACTAGATAACCTAGGTTACTTTTCCCCGATAAATGCATTAAGACGTCTCATTCTTTCAAACTTATCCATGTGGGCACTTTGAGGCCTTGTTTTATACCAACTCGTAATGGTTTTAAGTACTTTCTCGCCATTGTTATTGATTTTCTAGGGCTACGTGGGCTTGTCTCGTGGGTTCCAAAAGTAATTATTTCCCATAAGTTCAAGCTTATATTGCCATGGTTTCAAACCAAAGTGCGTCCCCTATTCAAAAGTCTTAAATGGGTCGGATTGGATGGGTTACGTGGCCTTCTTCTCACTCGGCTTCTAGAATAATTGACTATATCATTGTCATGTGAGGGGAGTTTTGCTACCCTTGGTATTCCACCTCATTGGGTGGATAGGAGTGTCATTTGTCTTTCTCCCTGGAGCATCATGTTAACCATTAGAGCGCCTCTAACCAGTACATGATTTCATCCCAACATTTAGATGTCCTAGCTATGTGGTTTTACTCGTGAAGGGCTAGATTAGATGCCTTCAGATTTTTGCACATATCATGAGCATATTGATTTGGAAGACAAGTTGTCGTACCTTTAGTTCTCTCATATAGGGTCAATTGTCAGGGAGGGTTAAGCTGTTTGAATTATGATAATCTCATAAGTCTTTTAACTTCATTTTCATCCTCATGGGCTTATGGCATAGATTCCTTGTGTCAGCTAACGTCAGGGGTGTAATTCCACTTCATGTATTTTGAATCCCATATCGTATTCATGGTGCCATAATATAAATTGATTTTCCATTCACTCAAGGAAACGACTGGGTCATGTACTTGAATATTCCTCCTTAATGGTTCCTATTGCCAATGTACTACTTACCCATATGCTTCATTTGTGTAATAATTGATGTCGTCACAGTGATTAACCATGTCAGCATTGTTAGTTATAACTTTCATGTCCCTTAGCATATAACCTCAGAAAGTACTCTACTCAGCGCATTAATGAATTCCTGGATAACTCCAGCCCAATCTTGAACTCTGTGTTCCTCATTGCATTAAATTTATTAGGTATTGAAGGTCCAAACATGTCAAATGGGGATAATCCCCGTGTGATCACATATGTTTGATAGGTAGTTTTATGGCCAGTTTATGATAGCACATCTTAAAGTAATCGTCGAAGGTCATCAAAGGTTTAGCATGGGTATTCGAGTAGAGATTTAGAATTCAGGAGGGTGAACCGGTTATTCTCAAAATTTTCCCATGTAGATGTTATGTGAATTGATAATGAAGGGTACGTAAGCGCATTTCCCATTAGGTCGCACTAGGAGTATGATGTTTCCCCATAGTTGTTCCTCATAAATTTGTATTTTCATATGTCTATGTCTAAGAAGGTAGATGGAGATTATTTGTATATCATCCTGGTGTAAATTATTGAAGGTGAATGTTAATGGATAGTTAGCTTATGCGAGGTATCTAGCTATCATCCTTGTTAGATAAGTTTAGGGGTTGGGATTGCTTCCGTGAATGTGTTATGGCAAAGCTTGTGAATCGAGGAGGCCACCTTGAAGGCCGAAAGTATCGTGGAAGGGAAATATTTTCGCTTGATTTTATGTCCAAAAGCTTTGACTTGAAAGATACCTTCTAGGTATTATGATTTAGAAATGTGCGGTTCAAGTCCAGGCATCCTTATGATAATGTAGTGCTTGTAATGGTGAAACTGGTATTGTCTATATATACGTTGTGGTGCTTTGTCTCGTTGTGGAAGTGTTGTTAGGATGGTTTTGGTGGTTCTATGACAGGTGGATAGGCCTAGTTACAAAGGAGACTCTGCCGAAATTTCTGAAAAAAATTTAGGAGTTAGTCAAAATTTAGGGACTTGAGGTAGGTTAGAAAGGAGATATATTAAGTTAAGCATTTAGGGCGAACTCTACTCCTCATTCGAGGACGAATGATCCTAAGGGGGGGAGAATGTAAGGCCCCGGAAAAAAATTCGCTAAGTAACCTAGGCTTTCGTGGTGCCATGTATGCTAATTATAATACTTTTGTGCTATTAACATGGTGGGCATCAATTGGATTTGGTAAACAAGTGTATGAGTCATGTATTAAGTAAGGTGGGGTCCAAGGAGAGGCCTAAGTGTAAGCCAAATGGAAAAAGTTTCATAATAGGCTAAGGTTCCAAAGGTACTTGCACTAATCCATATTTTGAACGAGCATATCTAAATATGTATAAGGTTTTATGTGATAAATAACCTATCAAATGAAAGGTATTCGAGTCTAGTTTCCAACGCTTCAAACCGTTCATCATTTGGACATTCCTACACAAAGTTATGATCAAATTACCAAAGGCTGGAAAAATGCGATCCTCTGTCAGATATGCGATCGCAAAAACCATTATGTGGTCCGCATACTTGATTTGCGATAGCAAATCTGGTCGCAAACTGGACCAGTGTAGCCCAATTTTGGGCACCGAGTTTTGCGACGCGTTTTCGGCCAGCATACCCATTCTGCGGTCCATTATGCGACCGCAGACCCGCATTCGGAGGGTTAATCTTCCTATTTTTATAACCCGACCCCATTTTAATATATAGTCTTTGGGCCTTCATTTGGTCATTTTTCCACTGATTTTAGAGAGAGTTGAGAGCATTTTAGAGAGAGAAGGAGGAACCTAACATTCAATCATTCAATCTTGCATCAATCTTCAAGAATCAAAGAACCCAATCACAAGTTCTTCATCTAAGAGGTAAGGTCTAAACATTAGGCTTTAATTTCGAGTTTGGGGTATAAGATGGGGTATTGAGGTATGATTCTTGGGTGTAATACTATTATGTATACATGCATGTACAAAGTAGGCTTGTGGAAAGATTGTTGAACATAAATAAATAAAGATTGGGTTGGAGAATGAAGGAAACCTTGTAAAAGAGATTTGAAATCAAGATGCTCAACTAGTATTTGATAAAATGCTCAAATGAGCTGAAACCATGAATACCTTCCTAATTTGTGTTCAATTTTGTTATGTCTCAAAGTAGATTGGGATTGCTAGAATTTCCGGAACGTTGTAGTAACTTAAGGAAAGCTTAAACAAGGTATGTATGGCTAAAACCCCGTCTTTTAGAAATTGAGCTCTATCGATGCTTGTGTAAATGTGGTAAGACTGAACTTTGGATTCTTGCTTTGATTGATACTTACATGAATTGGTGTTGTGACCTTATATTTGTGAAAGATGCATTCCAATATGATCAATGTGCTATTCTTGATAACTTAAAAAGGGTGCAAGGAATATGAATCATGTATTGAAATGCTAAGACCTTAAATTGAGATTGGAGCTACATATATTGTGTCATCTATGTGAAGTCTCATCTATGCTTACAATTTCTAATTGCTCTTGTGTGCACCTACTGTCCTAAATGGCAAAGCTAATATTGAAATTGGGAATAATGTAAAATGCGGCCTAGTGCCAAGAATGATGTGATAAGTTGTGGCCCCAAGTGCCTATGAAATGATATATGTGAAACGAAATGGATAATGAGAAGGGAACAATGCCTTGGTAAGGCGGCCTAGCCGATCGGGCTGAGATCGGACTCGCTCAAGATAGCGGTGGTGTTGTGAATGAATTCCTAAAAAAAAGAAAATGATATTGTGATTCAAATATATGTCTCAAATGAGGCGACCTAGCCGATCGGATCGAGATCGGACTCCGCTCAAGATAGCGGTGGTATTGTGAACAATGTTGAATAGTATGAAATGCCCCAAATTAACAGCTATGGGAAAATGATGTGAAGATGGAATGATTCTTTTATTTAATAATGTTGTGATCATTTAAAGTGTTTGAGTTGTACTTGTGATTTCATTATTATTGTATGAAAGTTCTTTCTAACTAGATGGTGTTTAGTTATACATACTAGTGCTATTCGATGGCACTAACGTCCCTTTTGCTGGGGGCGCTACGTCTTTAAATGAATGTAGGTGTTTCAATTGCAGGCAATGTTGGTCGCAGCTAGTGCCGCATCATCCTTTCAGCTGACTTGGTGAGCCCCACTTCATTTCGGGGTCCTGTTTCATTTGTTTATCATGTACATTGTATTTGAGGTATAGCCGGAGCCTTGTTACCGGCATTTCTATATTACATTACTCTTCAGTTATGTTTAGAGGCTCCGTAGACAGGTTATGGGTAGTGTCGGGTATTGGAATTAAAGTAGAAATATTGATGTTTGGCAAAGATTTATAAAATTTGTAATATTTTGATAATTGTGATTTAAGTTACTAATGGAAATGAAATGGAAGTTGTTAATGAAATACTTATAAAGCTGATTAATGGAGTCCATCTCCTATTTAATCATGAGTTGGGTTGGGTAGGATGAAACCTAACAGGCTTGCTCAGTCGGGCTTACTTGGTTGAGCGCCAGTCGCGCTCCTCGGATTTTGGGGCATGACAAGTACCCTGCAACAAGTCAATACCAAAATCGATATCTCTATCGGGTGGCATGCCCGGGAGGTCTGCTGGAAAAAAATCAAGGTAATCCCTCGCTACCGAAACTGACTCAACGGTAGGAGTATCAACACTCACATCCCTCACAAAGGATAAATATGACTCACACCCCTTCTCCACCATCTGATGTGTCTTAAGGAAGGACACAACCCTGCTAGGAATATGATCCAATGTACCCCTCCACTCCAATCGCGGTAAACCTGACATAGCTAGTGTAACAGTCTTGGCGTGACAATCCATAATAGTGTGATAGGACGAAAACCAGTCCATGCCTAAGATCACATCAAAGTCTACCGTATTGAGTAATAATAGATCAACTCTAGTCTCAAAACCACCAATAAAAATTAAATATAACTAATCCGCACAGTCTACAATAATAGAATCTCCCACAGGTGTGGACACATATACATGAGAACTCAAAGAATCATGAGATATATCCAAATATGGAGCAAAGTAAGATGACACATATAAATAAGTGGATCCCGGATCAATAAAACTGAAGCATCCTTGTGACAGACCGGAACAATACCCGTGATTACATCATTTGAAGCAGCTGCCTCCGTCATACCTTGAAAAGCATAGAATCAAGCCAGGCCTCCCCCTCTAGGGTGACCTCTACCTTCCTGACCTCCACCTCTAGCTGGCGGTGCAGGTGGAGCCAGCTGGATCACTAACCATGGCCTGCGAACCCTGTGTAATCCATGGAGTCTGTGTAGTCTGTAGAGGCACACCCCTCCTGAGTCTGGGGCAGTCCCTTACCATATGTCTGGTATCACCACACTCAAAATAAGTTCTTGATGGGTGTGTCTACTGAAACCGACCCTGGCCTGGTCAGCTGGACTGACCGCTGAAGGCACCCCGTGCAGGAGGTGCACTAGATAGAGGATGTGCAAAATGGTCAACCTGAGACCTTAGAGTGGTCGGAGCACCACTAGAAGCTGGAAGTGCTAAATGAACTGGATGACTCACACAGCCTCTACCATGATGAGCTATAGCTGGGGTGCGAGCACCACTATATCCTCCAAAATCTCGAGACCTTTTGTGTTCTCTGTCCTCTCTCTCACGACCCCACATACCCTCCAACCTCCGTGCGATCTCCACCACCTGCTGATACAGAGTATCTGTCTCCAGCACTCGAGCCATACTGAATCTAATACCATAGATGAACACCTCGATAAATCTACAGACTCTCTCTCTCTAACTAAAGAAACCAAGGCAAGTGCAGGTTAGGACAACTCACTGAATCTGATAGAATGCTCTGGCACTGACATGACATCTGGTGCAACTGCTCAAACTCTGTACGCCACGCATCTCGAAGGGTTTGGGGAACAAATTCTCTCAAGAACATCTCTGAAAACTGAGTCCATGTGAGTGAAGCTGCATCGGCTAGGCTACCCTCCTCGTAAGCCTTCCACCACTGATATGCTGCTCCTGACAATTGGAATGCAGTAAAAGCAACTCAACTCGTCTCCACAATACCCATGGTGCGGAGAATATGGTGGAATTTATCTAGAAAATCATGTGCATCCTTGGTAGCTAGGTCACTGTAAGTAGGAGGATGATACTTCTTGAACCTCTCAAGTCTCAGCTGCTCCTCCTCAAATGCCCCTGCCCTAACCTCGGGCTGAACTGGAACAACAGGCTGCACTAGAATTAGTCCCATGACCTGATCAACCTAGACCCATTGCTCTGTAGTACGGACTGCGGGAGTCTAAGCTCCTCCCCTGGCCTAAGATGTAGCTGGTGTGAGCGGAATCAATCCTTCCTAAGCTAGAGCGCCGAACATGCTCATAAACTTTTACAACGTCTCCTGAAGTGCAGGGGTGACAACAGGCGCCTCGGGTGCCTGTCCCCAATCGAAGCTACTAGCGACTCCTTGGTCGTTGCACGGGCAGGTGCTCTAGCTGCACCGCGTGCCCCTCCTCGGCCTCTGCCCCGACCCCGGACTCTAGCGGCTCTAGCAGGGGGCACATGTGTTTAACCGTTGGATCCAACAGTGCGTATCCTCATCACTTGTGAGAGAATATAAAGACAAAGATTCAGATTTTGAAGTCAACCAATTCGCACATTAAAGAATCAAAGAAGTGGAATTTTCTAACAGTTTTGTAGTCTCTCGAAGATAAGTACAAACGTCTTTGTACCGATCCGCAAGACTCTACTAAACTTGCTTGTGATTCGTAACATCTATGAACCTAGAGCTCTGATAACAACTTGTCACGACCCCAATTTTCCACCTTAAGATGTCGTGATGGCACCTAATCTCTAAGACTAGGTAAGCCTAATATTTAATAATAGCTTAACAGAATTAACCAAAATGATATATTAAAATAAAACCGATAAACTCATATATATTCCCAAAATAGAACATCAACAACAAATTCCGAAAACTGATAGAACTGAGTCATAAGCTCTACGGAATATTCTAAAACCTCTACTACAACACTGTCTGATAAAGGAAATAACAATAATGAGATGATAACGGAAGATGACTTCGATGCCTGCGGACGTCGAGCAGGTATACCTTGAAGTTTCCGGAAAGTAGCCAATGCAATCAATCACTAGTGTCCAGCACGGGCAGACGTACATGGATCTACACAAAAGATGTGTAGAAGCATAGTATGAGTACACTATAACGGTACCCAATACGTATCAATCCTAGCCTCGGTAGAGTAGTGACGAGGCCAGGTCAAGACGCTTACAAGGGGATAAGAACTAAACAGAGTATAGCATGGTCTAAATATAGCAAACACAGAAATAAATGACAACTAACAGTTCAATAATGTAAGCTAACAACGGAGATTTAAGCAGTAAAGTCAGCAAGGAGTGAACAGATGATGAAACAACGAGAAGGCAAATACAAATAATTACAAGTAAAGCAATGAAGAAACAATAGGAACTATTCAACTAACAAACCTTTTCAACATGGAATGTACAATAAGAATCACAACCGAGGTATCCCTTGTATTCACATTTCACTTTTCACAATTTCAATCACACTCTTTCCTTATATCACTGCGTGAGCCTTGCATTTAGTTTTAAAAATTATTTTTTCGAAATAGCTACACACGTTTTAGTCCACCTTATCTCACCGTGTGGCTTCAAGTAATTTTCCTACTAGCAACACGAGTATCAAAGCCCACTTTATCTCACTGCATGCGTATCAACCCCACTTTATCTCACTGCATGCGTATCAACCCCTAGACTTATACCACCGCATGTGTATCAATATCACAACACAATCACAACTCGCACCATAAGTGCATATGACATAACTTTCCAAAAAGTCAACAATACAAATATTTCCATAACAAATAGCCCATGGCTCAAGCACAATGTTTTCAATCATCTCAATAACAACAAGATCAATGAGGAATACTCAACAAGGAAAGATACCTCAACAATTAACAACTTCACCTCAAAGTGATAACGGCTTTTACAACTTCAACACCAATAACTCAACAAGAGGATATTCCACGAAATAACAACTTCAAGTAAGAGTAATTCAACAATAAAGAGGTAACACGACAATAAGGAAAATAACAACTTCACCTAAGACATATGAGATCAATATAACAAGTAAGAGGTAGAACAAGAGCTACAACGTCAAATAAAGCATGTAAGAGTAGATTAACAAATGTAAGAGTAGATTAACAATGAAAGATGTGACATATTATTACAATTCAATTAAAGGCATGGAAAGAGTCTAAATAGCCTAAACCAGTCAAATATCACATATAGCCCGTATACCCACTCGTCACCTTGCGTACACGGCTTTTACCTAACACAAATAGCACAATCAACCCAAATCCTAAGGGATAGTTCCCCGATACCAAGTTTGGAAAGATACTTAACTCAAACAAGCTAAATCAACCCACTAGTAAACCTTTCCACGAAAATCCAACTCCGGACGGCTCGAATCTAGCTAAAATAACTTAATACCATAAATACAAACCATAGAAAACTATTCCGGATAATAAAGTTTCAATTTTTAAAGCAACTCAAAACGTCAACACCGGGCTCGCACCTCGGTACTCGACCAAACTTACAAAATCCTAACACCCATTCAATAACGAGTTTAACCATATAAAAATTATCCAATTCCGACCTCAAATCGACCTTCAAATCCCCAATTTATAGTTTAGGAAAGTTTTCATCCAATTCCCGATTTTCTCCAACTCAAAACACTAATTAAATATTAAAAACAATGACGGATTTATGAATAATAAGCAAATACGAGTCAAAAACACTTACCCCGATCCAAATCTTGAAAATCCCTTCCAAAATAGCCCAAAACTGAGTTCTACAACTCAAAATATGAAAAATAACTCCAACCCTCGATCTTCCCTATTTATGCCCAGCGATATCCGCTTCTGCGACCTCTCTGTTGCATCTACGGCTCCACACCTACAGAAAAATCCATTGCAGGTGCGGCCTCAACTAAGCTCAGGGAATTCCGCTTCTGCGGCACAAACAATGCACCTGCGCTTCCGCTTCTGCGCCAATGACTCCGCACCTGCTGTCTCCCACCCAAAGTCCAAATTCCGCATCTTGGGAAAAATTCTCGCTCCCACAGCTGCACATTTGCGCACTCCTGTCCGGACCTGCGGACATAGTCAACCAATGCACAAACCGCTTCTGCGACTCCATGGCCGCTTCTACAGTATCGCACCTGCGGCCAAAACTACAGAGGTGCGATCACACCAGAAGCTTTAAGCTTCAGCAACTTCCTTAAGTCCAATCTCAATCCGTTAACGATCTGAATCATACCCGAGGGCCCCGGGACCCCATCCAAACAAATTAACACATCCTAAAATATGATACGAACTTAGTCGAAGCCTTAAATCACATCAAACAACATCAAAATCACCAATTGGACCCCAATTCAAGCTTAATGAAACTAATGAACTTCTCACTTCTAAAGTCAATGCCGAATCATATCAAACCAACTCCGATTGACCTCAAATTTTGAACACGAGCATAAATGATACGATGGACATATTCCAACTTTCGAGACTGAAATTTGACCCCGATATCGACAATAACAACTCTCGGTCAAACCTCTCAACCTTCCAAACCTTCAACTTTCCAACTTTCGCCAATTCAAGCCAAAACGACCTACGTACCTACAAATCAATATTTGGGCATATGCCTAAGTTCAAAATCACCATATGAAGCTATCAGAATCATAAAAACTCTATTCCGGAGTCGTCTACACAAAAGTCAAGCTCTAGTCAACTCTTCCAACTTAAGCTTCCAACTTCGGGACTAAGTGTCCCAATTCACTCCGAAACTCACTCGAAACCAAACCAACTACCCCGGCAAGTCACATAATCACAATTGAACATAGAAGAGGCAACAAATAGTGGGACGGGGCTAAAATACTCAAAATAACTGGCCGGATCGTTACACCTACCTTGCTTGTTGGTGATGTGTATATGCTTGGTGAGGAAGAGTGCATTGTACGAATGGTGTTTCTGTGTTTGTGAGGAAGAGTGATTTATGCACAAAGGGTGTTCCGTGCTTCTTGATATTATCATTATTATTGCACGAAGGGTATTTCCGTGCTTGTTTTTATATTATTATGTGAGGATGAGAGTAAAAGCACGAAGGGACATGTCGTGCAATTGTTTTTACATTATAATGTGAGGATGAGAGTTCATGGCACGAAGGGTGATGCGGTACAATTATTTTTATATTATAATATGAGGACAAGAGTTCATGGAACGAAGGGTATTTTCGTGCAGGGGAGGATGAGAGATATGCATTATATTGTGTTATCTTACATATACATTTATACCTTTATCCCGAGTAGTTATTGTTATACCTATGCTTTCTATGCTGCTTGTTGTTGTTACGTCTTTGCCTTCTACCTTGTGTGAACATAATAATTATAATAACCTTTTAGCATATATTTCTAATTATTTGACCTTCTAGGTTCCAAGTAAAGAAAAAAAGTATGACGAGTGAAAGCCACTCTCATCTTAAAGTTTTTTTTAGCACTTCAACTGTTAAGTTGGTTCTTTGACGGACATACCTCTTTTTCATCTGTCACTGTTCATTTTACACTACAACTAGTTTTGTCAACCACTGAACCAACATTGTGTTCACTCTCCCATAAAAAAATATGCTGAGTTTATAGGCGGCTCAACCCCAAGGCTTTAGGCCCCCAAAAATTATAGGGCCCCAAATTTTACTCATATTATATATATAATAAGTATATTTTAAATAATTACTTCTATAATTCTTTATAATGATAAAAAAATCTTGTGATCAACCATTTGCTTTGTCAATAATCATTTTAGCATAGTTCCAAACATTATGCTATTTTTCATGGAGAAATAGCATTAACAATATTTGCCTCCAAAGTCCTCTAATAATGGTTTAGCTTTAGGCCTCGTACTCCATCGAGCCGCCACTGGCTGAGTTTTATCAAGCTTGTTCTCTTTTGTTTTATATTTATCATATTTCAAATAATACTGAGTTGAAAAAGTGGAAAAATGTTTGAAATTGAAGCTAAAAATAATAATAAGTATTTGAAAGCTGATTAAGCAAAAAAAAAAGGCTAATAAATAATCATAGATTCCTCCCTTAAATTCTCAATATTTGATTTATTCCTCAGTTGGTATATCACCTATAATTAGATTATCTCATCAAAAAGAAAAAGAAAATACTCCACTACTTAAAATGATTAGCAGAATATGTATCTATTTTTAGAAAAAAATATTTTCTCAAAGTTAGGAGTAAATCTTAAAAAACTGTCAAATGTCACCAAAGGTCACAACTTACTACAAGAAAAGAGCTTCGTAAAGACTGAAATTCAGAAAAATTACTACGTACGTAACTGATATTCAAAACAACGGTCTGCTCAACTGATAACCAGCCCCACATATCGAATTCCCCTACTTACAACTCAATATCAAATCCATTCTTGGATTCTACTTCTCCTGTTTTTACCATTTTTCTTTTCTTTCACTACTCCTATTTTTACCCCCACCCGGGGAACAATTACTGTCTCAGTGTTCCAGCTAACAAACATTTACTTCTCTTTTCTGATAAATTAAATTAAAAATAGCAATATTCAGTTGAAGACATTTATTTGTGAATTAAAAGCAACATGAATTCTTAATGGTAAAGTTACTGACTTAGAGATGTCTAAGCAAAGATCATACACCCTAATTCATTACAGTTTGAATAAACTATGACTCTCTTTTGTAAAATTACTTCTTATATATATTCTGAAAAAATAACAACTACGAAATTAATTAGTCCATCGCTATAGTCTAAAAAAAAATAATAACAAAGGATATTGTACAGTAGCAACACCAAAATTCTGTTCATTTTTTGGGGTTTTTGGTTTAATATTGGGTTCTAAAATATTGTAAAAACTAAAAAGAAAAAAAGAAGAAGCTGGCGTCTGTTCATATTGTATATTTATACGACAAGTATGCCCAGAACCAATACAATTCCCTCTTTGCTTCTGTCTCTATCTTTCTCGGGCGATTCGCTTACTTCGCCGGAGAATTACGTCACTGATCGGATCAACACTGTTTCTTCGACGCCGATTCAGTTCCCTAAACTTCCGGCAAGGTAAAATTCGCCGCCGATTCTTCTCATGCAAATCAATTCACTAACTGAACATAAAAAAGTTTCCCTCAAATATTGTTTCTAATCGTAAAAAAATATGCTTTTTTCTGTTTCAGATCTGGTAATGTTGGATAACTGTACGAAGATTTGGATTAAAGAAAGCTTTTCTCAAGAACTTTTGGGGTCAATTTTGCAATTTTTCTCCTTTATGAATTAAGGATTGGGTGAGTATGGAGGGGGGTAGTGCGAGATCAGGGGGTATAGTGAAGAAGAAAAGCTCATCCGGGTGTTTGATAATTAAGAAGAAAGATGAGAGAATGGGTATAGGGGGTGGAGGAGGGGGTGTGGGTGTGGGTTCTTCAAGGGCTTCACAGAAGGTGAAGAAGAGGCCAAGGTTGGTTCAGAGTGATTCCGAGTCGAGTGATGAAGAGTTATTGGAGCCAATTGGGAGAAGGGGTGGAGAGAAATTTCATAATGGTAGTGTAAAAAGTGGTGGGGAAAGTAGAGAGCTCGGTAGGAATGGGAAGATTGAGAGTGAGAGGAAGAGAAGTAGGTTAGATTTGTTTGATTTCGACGAGTACGATGAATTCGATGAGGAAATGAAATGGAATGTTGCAAGAACTGGTGGGAGTTCTAGGGAGTTTGTAAGCGGTTCTAGTAGTAGGAGTATGATGGTTGAGAAGAGGAAGCATTTGAATATTGAGAGTTCGAGTAACTTGTCGGGTAGCAGAGCTAAGGGCGATGAGTGTGGTGTTAAGAAAAGGTACGATTTAGATGAGGATGAAGCACATATGCCCATTTCATTGCTTAGGTTGAAGTATCAGCAATCGTCTCAAGAACCAATCAGATTGCAGGGGAAAAATGGAGTGTTGAAGGTAATGGTGAATAAGAAGAAGAAGGTAGACCTATCACACAAGGATTCTGATCTTGAAAGTAGGAAAGGTTCCAGGTCCGAAGATGTTGTCAAGAAAGATTTGCTAGGCCGAGCTTCTTTGCACTCGGATTCTAAACGCCCTGAAAAACGACCATTGTCTGTTAAAACAGAGCAGACTGAGCTGAAATCACAAAAACCTTTCTTGGCAAAATGCATTAAGTCTGTAGACCGTGAAACAGATGAGACTGATACATCACTTAAGTTGGCACCACCTAGTTCGCAGCCTGCTAGCTCAAAGATGAGGGCGGTTAAGGAAGAAAGCAGGTCAGCAGCAGCTGAAGATGTTACCCCTGCTAAAAGCAAAGAAGGAAAATTGAAACAACGTGGGAGCATGGAGAAGCAGCAGCTTCAGCCTGCTAGCTCAAAGGCCAGGGTCATTAAGGAAGAAAGCAGGTCCGTAGCAGCTGAAGATGTTACCCCTGCCAAAAGTAAAGGAGGAAACTTGAAACGAGGTGGGAGTACAGAGAAGCAGCAGCTGCGAGAGAAAATAAGAGGAATGCTTATTGAAGCTGGATGGACCATTGATTACAGACCGAGAAGGAACAGAGATTACTTAGATGCAGTGTACATTAATCCTAGTGGAACAGCATACTGGTCAATAATTAAGGCTTATGATGCACTGCAAAAACAGTCAGGGGAAGATTCATGCAAAAGTAAAATTGATGGTGGCTCTAGTTCATTTGCTCCATTGTCTGATGAGTTAATCAATAAGCTAACCAGGCAAACACGGAAGAAGATTGAGAAAGAACTGAAGAAGAAAAGGAAAGATGATGCCAAGAACCGAGTTTACAAAAAGTCTGCTATGCAAGAGTCTGCAGAGGACACAGATGGTGATCAGCATGAGGAGAGGCTAAGTAGTTATGTAAAGAAGAAAGGTAAGTTGCTGAAATGCAAGTCTCATGCAACAGATCAGGAGAGTGATGGTGATACAAGTGGAAATTCATCAAAGGGAGGAAGATCTAAGCAGGATATGTCTGGAAAATCATTTACTGGAGCTGCTTCCAGTGCAGTACAGGGAAGAAAAAGTAGGATAATTGGACGATGTACATTGTTGGTCCGCAGGTCGGATAAGGAGCAAGATTCTGAAGATGATGGCTATGTTCCTTATACTGGAAAAAGAACCTTATTGGCCTGGATGATTGACTCTGGCACAGTGAAGTTAAGTCAGAAGGTTCAATATATGAATCGTAGGAGGACCAGAGTAAAGCTAGAAGGTTGGATCACACGAGATGGCGTCCACTGTGGTTGCTGTAGTAAAATCCTTCCAGTTTCAAAATTTGAGCTCCATGCAGGAAGTACATTGCGTCAACCATTTCAAAACATAATATTGGAGTCTGGCGTTTCCTTGCTGGAGTGCTTGGTTGATGCATGGAATCGGCAAGAAGAATCTGAACGCCAAGATTTCCATACTGTAAATGTTGATGGTGATGATCCTGATGATGACACTTGTGGTATATGTGGTGATGGTGGGGACCTTATCTGTTGTGACGGTTGCCCTTCCACTTTTCATCAGAGCTGTCTGGGTATACAAGTATGTAAAATATTCTCTTTTTTCTTAGTGTTCTCATGTTTTTCCCTCTTAATCAGTACTGTGCATTCCTGCACTGTTATTCTTTTTTGTGTTGTGGTAGCAAATGTGAAATTTATCCCAGTCTTTTGTTTTCCTTTGATACTACTTGGTTTTTGGACGTTTTCCTGACATTTAAATGTATGAATTTAGTGTTTTACATGCGTGAGAATGTTATCAGTGCCCTTTATCATCAGGAAATTTTTTAGATTCTTATAACCACTAAGGAGATGAAGGAGGAACAGAAAATAACGGTGGTTGGGTGTGGGGCAGGTCAAAATCATAGTCTGCTACTAACCTTTTCATTGGACATACCACCATAGTCCTAAGATAATTAGAACTGTATGAAGAACCGGGTTACAGAAGTGGAGGAAACAGTGTACTCTGCGACCATCTTGCAACTCTTTACAACTGACATAAAAGATATCTGTTGTTATCTTACCTGATAAGAAAACTGACATAAAAGATATGTGTAGTTTCCATTTCTACTGAATCTTTAATGAATGGTTTCCCCTATCATTAACATGTCCATGCTGTATTCACAATAGCTGAACAGAAAGAACTGGTTAAAAAGGGAAAGAAAAAAGTTCCATCCAGTTGAGCTGAAAAAAAAAAAGAAGAAGAAAAGAAATGGCTGTGGCTCCTAATTCAAAAAGAAAAAGAAACCTGTAAGAATTTTTAATAATGATGAAAGTCTTCTACTTATTAGCAGCAATGGTTTTGGCTGTCTTCTAGCTCTTTGTGAGCAGGTCTATGTACTTTAGTATTTTCTATGAATCTGCTCCCTTTCTTCTTCTTGTTTCTTAGGAGCAGTCATGCCCTTCTACGTTTACATTATCACCATCTTGGTCAACAGACTCTCTTTGAGCTCCATGTGCTAGTTCATTATTTGAAATAATCGAATACACTTGCTACTAAATCTCATGCATGAATGCAACCATAAGGGAGAAAAATGAATGGAGCCATGTGACAGAGGTCAATCAACTGCAGTTATGTAATCAAGTCCATTTTTTGTGACTGTGATCTTGTTATCCTTATAGTGAAACAATCAGTAAACCATTCCGAAAATTAACTATGTCCTCTTCCGTTCCATCTTCAAGACTGTTTTGGTTTGTTGTTTGTATCATTAAATGGTTGGAAAGAAAGATAAGTGCATAACTATCACTAGAATTGATTGTGTAATAGGGAAATGAACATTAATTAGGATATTTCTTTCTTAGAACGTCATACCTCTATTAGGCATCGCCAAAAGCAACATGTGTAGACTGGGATTTTGATCATTTTTTGTCACTAGAATTGATTGTGTAATATGTAAATGAACATTAATTAGGATGTTTCCTTCTTAGAGCATCGTACCTCTATCCAGGCATCTCCGAAAGATGCAACATGTGTAGACTGGGATTTTGAACATTTTCTGTTACTTTATATTATTATTTACTCTTTATAAGCATCACGTTTACATGCTTCTCTTTTCTACAGATGCTTCCTCCAGGGGATTGGCACTGTCCAAATTGCACATGCAAATTTTGTGGGACTGCCAATACTACTGCAGAGGAAGGTCAGGCAGCTGCAGATATGCTCCTCTACTGCAGCCTGTGTGAGAAAAAATGTAAAGCTGTTTGCCTTTTGGAGGTTTGGTCGTTGACGCCTTCTATGCTTGAGCTGATTTATTAAACCTTCATTTTGCAGATCACAAATCATGCAGTCTGGATATAAATGCTTTACCAGCTAGTTCTAATAATCCATCTGTATCATTTTGTGGGCAGAAATGCCAAGAGGTATTTCTGTTATTCTGTTTGTGAGTTCTCCTGTCTGATGTATAGCATATTAAGAATCACTAAAGAGTTATCAAGTTTCACTCTTCACTATTTTGAAATTGTTGTCCTGTCTCAAATCCTAATGGAGCTATATACTGTCATTTACCTTCATATCAAACAAAATGATATTTGGCATCAACTCTTATTCATGTGTTGAAAATTGCAATCATGATCTTCCAAGCTTTAGAACCTTCAGAATTGAATTGGTCATTTTAGGTACATGTCTCGCTTTCAGTCTCTTTGTCAGAGAACCTGAGTTGAAAAGCCAAAACTTTTCCTTCAGCAATTTTATACCTGCTGGATAGTGTAGAGCTAAGTTGCTCGGACTTGGGTGCGGGTGTCCGATATAGGTGTGGATCTAGAGGTCGGATCTTTCATTATCTAATTTTTAGGATTCAGGGGTACGGATCCCGGTACAGGTATTGGTGCGGAGATTCAACTAAAAATAATTCAAATATCTAAAAATAGATTTATAAGAATATTCCTAGATTATGATTCCACCATAGCTTTTGTTTTTATTTAAGAGATCATTGTATCTGTTTCGGACTCCTCTGTCGATTTTGGATACGTACTCAAAATCGATTGACCAAATCTAGTACGGATCCCACACCCACACCCACACCCACACCCACATCATGTCGACACGGGTGCGGCACCGAAAGTGAAGAGTCCGAGCAACTTAGGTGTAGACATGATTTGACCTGCTGTTGCAAGAGCAAAGAAGCTGTGAATCCACAACTCTGCAACTATATGCATGGACAACAAGCAAGAGCGAAGGAAGAACTGAAAGGACTAGAAAACTGATCTAACAGAAATGCTGTTGTCTTTAAAAGGTCTGTGAGCCAATGATGATGCAGAAACACATAGCTAAAAATTGCAAAAGCTTGAACTTCAACCCTGAAAATAGTATGAAGAATCTTAGAACCAGCTTGTTTCATCTGAATCATTTCTTTTATTTCTTCTCGACGTTGTTTTCGACCAACCACCCAGCCTGTTGTTAATTCTTGCCACTTTAAATGGAATTTATCAGATCATTCAGCTTCTTTCATGCATTAGCTTGCTGGTGGATGATACATCCATTGCAATCAGTTGGCTTCAGCACTGTAATATGCATATCTGTTTACTAAATCTGATATTCGCGGGTTGTAATCCTATTAGAGCGCTCCTAGAGGAGTCCGGATCCATGAACTTCTTTCATTTAGTGATCTAAGTCCTTTTCACTGCGGCAGCATTTAAACCTTGACTTCCTAATTTGCACAAGATAGGACACTTTGTGGTATTAATTCTACATGTGAAGAGCCTAGCTTCACTAGGCTTGTTAATTTATTACTTAGATAGGATGTAACAGTTTTATACAGTAAATCTAGAGGGGCATTCTGCTGATTACACTATACCATGAGGGGTTGGGGGGGGGGGATCCTCTAGATACTACACATGATTTGGGGTTTACGCCTCTTCTCCAGTTTAGTTAAAGAAACCAAAACTAGCTTCTACTTTTGGCCTTGTCATACCAACATGATATTGTTATCCAATTCTCTCCTTGATAAGATCCTAAAAATGATTGCAGATGACCCTTTCTGCTCTATACATCAGGAATAGAACCTAGCCCATCTACTTCAATGCCTTGTCAAACAGACAAACTGTAGCTATGCAATCATCTCCTCTATAAGGTGCACATGATTCATGATGTTCACTAGCGACTTGGTATCATAGGAGCCGTCTCAAGAAAAGACTTGATTAGAAAGTTACATCCCTTGTTTTTGTTAAAAAATGCATATTTCATTTGTAGCACCAAGAAAGTGCAGCGATGTACAAAAATCAAAGGACTGTTGCTCATTTTAGCAAAGGAAGGAGTTAATGAAAGTCCTTGAGAAGATCATCATCATATACATCCATCATTTTACACCAAGAGTTGGACATCTAATTTTTAGAACACCTATGATTGCAGTCCATCCAAATGTTCCATAGAGTGCAGGCAGGAACTGTGCTCCAAAAGCATTTCGAAGACTTCTTTAACCTTTTCCCTTGCCAGCTTTCTAATAAATACACCTTTGTATATCCTGTAGCCCACTGCACTAAAATAAGGTTCAAGAACAAGTTCCAAATCTGCTAATGGAAACTGCAGTAAAAAGCAAATGTGGTGTTGTCTTATACCATGTTTGGAGGCTAAAGGGGTGCATCTAGCCTATATTACAGTGATCAAGGACATGTATGATGGAGCTAAGACCCGGGTGAGGACAATGGGAGATCGGAAAACTTCCTGGTTGTGATGGGGTTGCACTAGGGATCCGCCTTTAGCCCGTTTTTATTTTTATATTCAAGAGGAGGTGCCTTGGTGTATGTTATTTGCAGATGACATAGTTCTGATTGACGAGATGCGAGATGGTGTTAACGAGAGGCTGGAGGTTGGAGACCGACTCTCGAGTCTAAAGGTTTCAGGTTGAGCAGGACCAAGACAGAATATTTGGAGTGTAAGTTCAATGACGTTACCCAGAAAGAAGACCTGGATGTGAGGTTTGATACACAAGTCATTCCCAAGAGAAGAAGTTTCTAGTACCTTGGGTCTATAATACAAGGAAATGGGAAATTGATGAGGATGTCACATATCGCATCGGAGCAGGATGGATGAAATGGATGCTCGCTTTTAGTGTCTTGTGTGATAAGAATGTGCCAGTAAAACTTAAAGATAAGTCCTACAAAGTGGTAGTTAGACCGACTATGTTGTATGGAGCAGAGCGTTGACCAGTCAAGAACTCCCATGTCCAGAAGTTGTAAGTTGCTGAAATAAGGATGTTGAGATGGATGTACGGGCATACCAGGTTTAGATAAAATTAAGAATGAAGTCATTCGGGATAAGGTGGGAGTTGCTTCCGTGGAGGATAAGATGCGGGAGGCGAGGTTGAGGTGGTTTGGGCATGTTAAGAGGAGAAGTATAGATGCTCCAGTTAGGAGGTGTGAGATGTTGGCCTTGGTGAGTATGAGGAGGGGTAGAGGTAGGCCAAATAAGTATTGGGGAGAGGTAATTATGCAGGACATGGTGCAACTGGAGCTTACTGAGGATATGACCCTTGATAGGAGGGTGTGAGTATCGAGGATTAGGGTAGAAGGTTAGTAGATAGTCGAGTGTGTCCTTTTTTCTTTCTTAGTCCGGTGTCATTAGTGTTTATATGGTTTCGTTTTATTCTTAGATTGATATTATTACCCATTGTTTGATTGCTATCTTTGCAGCGGCTTTCTTAATATCTTGTGTTTATTTTATTATTAGATTGCTATTACTACTTATTGTTTGATTGCTTTCTTTGCCTCGGTTTTCTTAATATCTTGTGCTGTTACTACTTGTCGCTGCTGCTCCTTCTCATCTTTTTTTCAGCCGAGGGTCTATCGGAAACAGCCTCTCTGCCCTTGTAAAGGCTGGGGTAAGGCTGCGTACATCCCACTCTTCCCCGACCCCACTCAAGGCTGCGTACATCCCACTCTTCCCCGACCCCACTCATGAGATTACACGGGGGTTTTTGTTGTTGTTGTTGTTGTTGTTGTTGTCGTCTTATACATGTATTACATGGGTTAGCATCTGTTGGACAAACTACCAAAAATATGAGGCTAAATCCTTTCTCTGTAGCTTGTAGATCTTGAACTTGAACCTTGAGGATAAATTTCTGAATGTAATGGTAGCGATCTGTACAATCAAAGCCGAACAGTAACCTGAAATTGCTATATGGAACTTAGAGACAGAGTGAGGGAGAGAGTAATGCAATTGGCTTGTTGAGGCTTGAAAAGTGAAAAGGCCAAACAGTTCAATATTGTGGAGAGGCGTGGATGAGATGAAGGAATTTAGAGCCCCTTCCCCTTAGTATCTTATCCTGGATTGCTTACTGGTTCCTCAAGAGTCTTTAACTGGAGTTTTCTTCTCTCAGATAGTTACCATTATGCAAATGCATGATCTGCAAAACTACCAGTTTGGTAGCAAATTCAGTTAGGCTTTTGCTATTTTATTGAGAAGAACATTTTGTGTCCCGAAATTTCTAATTTTCTTTGAGACTTTGAACCTTTTTCAAGCTCAAAATTAGTGAAACTATTGTTGACCTGAGATAGTCTGTGTTGCTATCTCTCACAAGATGTGTTTGAATAGTTCAACTCATTTCTCTTCTCTGTTTTTGCAGCTGTATGATCATCTGCAGAAGATTCTTGGTGTCAAACATGAGATTGAAGCTGGATTCTCATGGTCCCTAATTCAACGAACGGAGTTAGACTCTGATCGTTCTCACCATTCCTTTTCTCAACGGGTGGAGTGCAATTCTAAGCTAGCTGTTGCACTGGCTGTTATGGATGAATGTTTTTTGCCGATTGTGGATAGGAAAAGTGGCATCAATATTATTCATAATGTTCTCTACAACTGCGGGTAAGAAGCTTTTTACCTTCTATGTGTTGTCCTAAGTTTGTAAATGTTGTGCTAAATATCCAATTTAATATCTGAAGGCCCTCGTTATTTTTCTGTAACTTCATTAAGCTGGCTGAATAATTTAATATGGCCATTTGGTATTAATGACAAATGTCGTAGAAATACGAATGTGAAGATGGATGTAGAAATGATCACATCCCATAGAGGATGCTACTAATACATAGAACATAAAATGTGAGGTGGTCGCTTGAGGTACACTATTCATATCCTCTAGATGCAGAGATTCATAGGTATGAAAAATAAGGTGATGGAATGTGATAAAAGGGAACAAGGTAGATTTAAAATCTCATAGAGAGAAGATTCCTAAATGATTTAAAATCTCTCAAGATGAATATGGATTTAGCTTACAAAAAACAAACTGGAAGCATTGGATCCATATAGGCACTACAAGCTAGTTGGGAGTAAGGTTTAGTTGTTGTTACAGTTACACTTATGTTAGCTCCAATGCTTGTCAGGACTCAGGACTTTTATTCTAATTAATGACTTGTATGCCCATATAACAATAAATTTTTGATGTAAGAATGTAGTCTTAGCAAATTCCTTACTTGATTTAAAAGACCAATTTTTAGTACTGAAATGGAATAGGCTTGAATTGAGAGGATTTGAAATATTTGTTGCGAGAGAATTTAATCAAGTATTTTTAATTTCATTTAACTAAAATATAGTATTTAAAACTATATAGAGGAGGTAGAATCTTTAGGTGATTTGCTAGGCTCACTGTGAGCTTTAGCTGATACCCCTGGTTCTCTATTTTCTTTTTTTTTTTTGGGTAAATATACAACATTGACCTGCCCTAGTGTTGTTTTTGTTTTTGTTCTTGTTTATATANTATATATATATATATATATATATATATATATATATATATATATATATATAGTGTGTGTGTGTGTGAGAGAGAGAGAGAGAGAGAAAGATAATGGCTCATTGTTGAATAAAAAATGGATTTATATGACCTCATAGACTTATTTTAAAAGAATTGATAGTTTTTATTTCTGTATCAGAGTTTCAACGTTCCCAACTGTTTGCGGACCCACTTAGTAAGAATATATTTGTGCTGGAAAAATTAAAGACAACTTCTGCTTCTGCTTAGAAGCTACTTTTTTTCAACTTCTTACTCAGCAAGCAAAAACAACTTCTGCTGCTAGCCTGCTACTCAAAACAATTTTGCTCCTTTAACTTGGCCAAACACCATAACTCTCCCAGATAAAACTTAAAGAAACAACACTTCTAGTGAAGCTTGGCTAAACAGGCTATTACTCAGCTTGTCTGACTGATTGCCAAAGATGGAGCATGACATTTAGTTGTAGGGGGGAGGGAGTACAATGTTTATGATTTTACATTTTTTTTCTGGGCTGATGCTCATAGACATAGTAGAAAATTGTTGAATTTGCTTTTCCCAGCTGTCCTTGTTTATGTCCATAATTTGCCAGGACTCTTTAGCACATGCTTTCACTCTTTATCTTCCTTGTAGACTCTTCCCTGAAACACAGTGATTCTCTTCTTAGAAGCCTAGTTAGAAATAGATTATTCCCATGCCCTTTTTCTGTCACCAGAGAAACCTCAAATGGCACTATGAAGTTAAAAGCCATAATCATGGGGATGTGGCTATTCCTTCTTCATTTATTCGTGATTCCTTATGATATAGTTGCCTGTTAGAAAAAATATTACTTTTCTTTTGTGGATTGGGTTTCTGAATCAAAAAGAAGGCTATCACTGAGGGCAATAATGTATTGATTTTATTGGATCATCCCTCTTCTTTTGTCTGGAAATGGAAAACCGAATTGTCAATTAAGCCAGACGATGTTTCTTTTGTGCTGTCTGAAAACAGTTTTCCCTATTTGCTTTATTATTTTGCGGAACTATGTGCTTGCGTGTTCCTAGATTCATCTTTTACCCGGTTATCCTTTTCTATAAACTTCGTTGTATTATTCAGCAGTATCTGACACTGTTTTTCTCTCCTCTGAAGCTCAAACTTTAGCCGGCTGAATTTTCGTGGCTTCTACACTGCAATCTTGGAAAGGGGCGATGAAATAATATCTGCTGCATCCATAAGGTATACTGGATTGCTCAAGTTGTTCCGATGTTACAATGCAAGTTTATTTTTCAGATATTGATAGAGTTGTGTGCATGAATGTGGATATGTTGTTTAACAGTTGAACTCTCTCAGCTGTCTCAGAAATTGCAATTGTGTTCCTTGCATTAGGGATTTATGATCTTTAGCAAAACGTAATTGTGCGTCATCGATTAGTCTTTGAATTCATTGCAATAGTGGACTATCCTTTTTGCCAGCATTTAACTGAATGTATCTCAATGTCAGCTACTGCTCCAAATTACTTGTATTCGCAGTAGTAATTTCGTGTCATATGTTTCTCCCCTCCATCTTTTGGCAAATATTTTTTGGACTGCTAATTTTTGGAACTGACAAGTGAGGCTTGCTCAGTTGGTAAAGCACCTCCACCCACGACCGTTAGGTCCTGGGTTCGAGTCACCTGGAGGGGAAGTGTGGAAACACTATAGATCCTCCTAAATTGGGAGCAGTGTTATCAAAGGCGAAAAGCGCAAAAAAGCTCTAAGGTTTGTTGGGGCTTTAAGCGCATAGCAAAAATAAAGCATGGGCTTTAATGATAAAAGGCGCAACCGGAGAAAAAGTAAAAATATGTATTTGTAGTCCAAGACTAATAATTATAAGCATGAGTAACAAATATATGGACAAAAAAATTGAATTTTTTTTTACGATAAAGTGAAATATCAATTGTTTAATGTTGTCTTTTCAAGATTACACTCATTGGTAAGGAAAAATATGTCTTAGAGCCTTGATGCGACAGTAAAGCACACACAAAGCGACGCGAAGCGCTCAACATGTTTTAAACCTCGCTTCAGGGCTTAAGCGCGCCTTTGACAACACTGATTGGGAGGGGAAAAAAGATTGGAACTGATTCTACTTATTCCTTAAATACTATCATCCCTTGTTTTTTAAATGACACAGTTGAAAGATATTTTTTTTTGTAGCTATTAGGAGCCACTTTTGTTGTTCCGCTAAATAATTCAGCATAACTTGCATTTTGTTTGGTCGTCTTGAATAAGGAGAATTATTCTCTTCATTAGATTCAGTATAACTTATACTTAGTTTGGTTCTAATTTTGCCCCTTCTTATAAATAATAATATACACACAAGTTATGCGGGAATCTATTTATTATTTTATGCAGGGTAGAATGTGGAATAAGAATACGTGTTAACAATAGATTGATTAAAACTACTGAAATGATAAAGATACCCTCATCTCATTAGACTCAACAACAACAACATACCCAGTGTAGTCCCACAAGTGGGGTTTGAGGAGGGTAGAGTGTACGCAGACCTTGCTGTTTCTGGTAGACCATCGGCACCCTCATCTCTTCAGACTCATTTTTCTTTTAATACAACAAGCCAACATCCAACAAGAAATTACCTCTGCAGTGTAATCCCTGCATTACTAATCTCTGCGTTATTAATACCTGCAATACTAATCCTTGCATCATAGTTACATTACATTATTTTTCCGTGTTGTACCTTTTAATCATGTAACGCACAGAAACTTTCTGAAGCATTTGATCTTATTATTAAAGGAACTTCTCTACTCATCATTCTCTCGAATTAATCAGCCTGTTAGATAATTTCTTGCTTTCCTTTTTCCTTGTCAGTTGTCTTTTTCTCATGTTTGTTCCTTCTTGCCTTACCAATCAATAAAATTGTTTTGGCTGTAAACTGTTAGGATCCATGGAACTCAACTTGCAGAAATGCCATACATTGGGACCAGGAATATATATAGGCGCCAAGGGATGTGCCGCCGGCTGCTGTCTGCTATTGAGACGGTATGAGAATAATTATTACTGGTTGTCTTTGTTGGCTCCACACTTTATTTCATCTAATTGTTTTGAAGAGGGGTTTGTGTACATAAGAAATCATTGAGATATGTCACATACGTCATGTGCATATATTGCTATTGCAATTTATAATGAGTTATTGAGAGTCATCATTCTGTTAATGCAAAAGAATTCATTGGAACGGAGGGCATCCCAATGCTTTTCCATTGCTGTTCTGGTCTTCAGAAGTAGCAGATGAATAATTTAATATAGCACTTCGTTAAAGTGGCAGAAACCGCATCAAAGAGCTACAATAGCAGTCACTTAATGTATATGTAAGTAACATGACAAAGCAAATGGTTGTGGGAATATGTAGGATGCTTTAGCCTTTAGGAAATATTGTGACACCAGATGCTCTGGAAACAGTGTAATACAATTTATTTATAGAATTTTTTTTTGAAATGGTAACAGATTTCATTGATATATAATTCTCAGCGCCAAGATAGTGCTGAGAGAAAAGGTCCCTAGTTACAAGACTTCCAAAAAAGAGAAAGATGAACAAAAACAAGCAGAGAAATACAAGTCTTTTGTCATTTACAAGGATCCGATGAGATCAACTAGGGAATCTACATCTTGTACTAAAGCTTCTTTACACCAAAAGTGAAACAATGATATACAGTTCATTTTAATCTTCTGTTCAGGATTTGCCGAGTCTTCAAAAAATGTTATTTATAGAATTGACATTTGGATACATAAAAATGTCTTTTAAACTTCCATGAGTTAGTCGCACCCAAGGGTGTGGCCTAGTGGTAAATGAATTGGGTGAGAACCACAAGGTCTCAGGTTTAAATAGCAGCTGAGGCAAAAAACACTAGGTGATTTCTTCCTATCTGTTCAAGCTTTGGTGGATAGAGTTACCTGGTACCTGTTGCTGGAGGGAGGTGGCAGGTATCTTGTGGAATTAGTCGAGGTGCACGCAAGTTAGCCTGGACACACGGTTATATAAAAAATACAAAGTTAGTCTCAAAAGAGGCATCATAAGTAGTATTGCATAGTTGTATTGTTAACGAAAGAAAGCAGAGACAAGACCTGGCATCATCCAAATTGAAATTCTGTTCATTCCTGTTGCTGCTCTCATTACTTAGTAATGGGCATATTTCTACCTAGTATGTGGACATCTTATGACTTGAAATTTTTTATGCTTGCTACCAGTATAAGTGATTTTTCCAGATGGTAATATGCATGTCATACCTTTTCCAGCTATCTCATGCATCTGCGTCCAGTTAGTCAGGGATTATGTCATTGCATGTCCATTATGTTCTTTGTATTTTATTCTTCAATATTGGAGTGCTGACCAACGATTTAATTGTCTTCTCTTTCCAGGTCCTCTCCACTCTAAAAGTCGAGAAGTTGATTATTCCTGCTATATCTGAGCATATGCATACTTGGACGGTAGTTTTTGGATTTAATCCACTTGAGGAATCAGAGAAGCTAGAAATGAAGTCCATTAATATGTTGGTGTTCCCTGGGACAGATATGCTTCAAAAGAGGCTACTAAACAGAGAGACCCTAGAGGGTACTATAATAATTAAATTCCTGCTTTTTTGGTTGCCTTAATAGGAAAATAAGCTGATATCTTAATCTTGACTGTCCGTTCTTGTGATTTGGATGTCTGGATTTTTCTGTAGGTGGTAAAAATGCTGGTGACTCGAAACATAATGTTCCTCAGTTGCCTGCTTTGGTTGAAAAGGCTGATCAGGAATCCCTTACTAAGTGCGATGGAAACTTGCGCGATGAAGCCTGTATAGAAAAAGTTGATGACGTTGATGCAATAGATTCTGATTCTCCAGCTACTGCTGTCGATTTAAGTGATAGTGCCATGGTTAGAGAAGAAAGTAATGCAATAGATTCTGATTCTCCAGCTACTGCTGTCGATTTAAGTGGTAGTGCCATGGTTAGAGAAGAAAGTACTCATTGTGGATCTCATATTCAAATCTCCAGTCAGGAGGATAAATCTGTCAAATCTAATATGGAGAAGAAGCTCGCTGAACCAACCACAAAATCGATTCCCTCCTCTCCTTCCGGTGCAAGTATTGGAAACACTGATCTGGGAGATGCTGCATTGGGTCCTTCCTCTGAAGTTGATGCCCAGTCATCTGAGCCAATCCATCAAAAAATTTGCACAGAAAATGACCAAACCACTTGTTCGATATTTGGTTTTGATTCATCAGATGAAGCTTCTGCCAGAAACACGAAGGCAGAGAAACAGAATGTGGTGGTTTCAGATACTACCTCCATTGATGCCAATGGGAAAAGTTTATCGGCAGATACCACAGATAGTTGTTTCCTAGAACCTGCTGCACAAAGTGAAGTAGAAGAAATAGACAAGACAAAAGTTTCAGTGTGTGTATCTGCAACTTGTGCGAGTGCAAAGCCTGCCATAAATTTCTTCTCAGACACTACAAGTGGACCTGATCCGCAGAATGGGCTACATGTTGCGGCTTTAAAGCAAACTTCTGATGTTAAACATCTTGGTGACTTAAATATTTCTGTGGAGGAGGGAAATTTGGATGCCTCTCCAATTGGTGATAATCATGGTGCTGAAGTTTCTTCTTCTAAACCTGCAATTGACTCCTCAGGTGAAACTTCTTTAAAGCAAACTTTTGATGTTAAACGTCTTGGTAACTCAAATTTTTCTGTGGAGGAGGGAAATTTGGATGCCTCTCAAATGTGTGATGGAGTTGATGTTAATAATGGTACTGAAGTTTCTTCTTCTACACCTGCAATTGACTCCTCGGTTGAAGCTTCTTTAAAGCAAACTTCTGATGTTGAATGGTTTGGTGGCTCAAATGTTTCTGTGGAGGGGGGAAATTTGGATGCCTCTCCAATTGGTGGAGTTAATAATGGTGCTGAGGTTTCTTCTTCTAGACCTGCAATTGACTCCTCGGTTGAAATTTCTTTGAATGCTGCTCTTGTAAATAACACCGACTGTCAACTTGATCTCTCTCCTGGATCTCAAGCATGTGGCTCCAGCTTGAACTCTTCCGATGCCAGTGCTGAAGCAAAAGCTTCTTTTAATGAGAAGATTGTTCACTCTGAGCCCAGTCAGGCGGAAAGTCATGAAGTAACTGTAGTGAGCAGTTGCAGCGCAACTGTTTATTCTTCTGCTTATGTTTCTTCTGCACAACGTGCTGCTGAAGAAACTGGGCATGCTGCTGAAGAAACTGCAGTGGGCAGTCAGGCCGAAAGTCAAGAAGTAACTGTGTTGGGCAGTTGCAGTGGAACTATTCATTCTTCTGATGATGTTTCTGCGCAGCATGCTCGTGAAGAAAAGATTCAGACTGAGGTCTAGGTCTATTGATGCTAATCATACTAACAATGCTACTTAAACATTACCTTAGTCAACGGTAAGCTTTGATGTAGGATTTCATACAATGTCCCATGAGGTTGTTTCTCTAGCTGAACTACCTTTTTGTGTAATCAAGGTCATTTGATGTCCCTAAAGCTGTTTGGGTTTTGTCTATCAAACCAATTTTGATTCTCCAGAGTGTCATGTGGTAAAGGAAAAATCAAAGGGAAAGGTTACTCAGCCAGGCTACAGAAAAAAGTAGTCCAGATCTTGTGCAATTTCTATGCGGTCATCCAGGTTGAAGGTGTTTGAAGGTTATAACAGGTTTCAATTGGATGCTCACAAACTAATGTCCTAAACCAGTTGAGAAAGTTGGACAGTAGAGACCCCTAGGGAGCTGGTGTAATGGAAATTGTTTGGCTATACAATTGCCAGCCTATTAGAAATATCATTGTCAAATGAGTGAGTGAATTGTATCTCATGGGTGGGGCAACAAATTTTGTGACTGTACTCCATTGATGAAAGACTCGCGAAGATTTTGATTGTACATATGTAGTTCTGTGTAGATCTTATATTCTGTTCCCAAGGTCCTCAGAGATCCTTGTAATTCATCACTTGAAATGATAATAGCACCAAAGTATCCAAGTTTCAGGTTAACTTCTTCACTATGTGATCCCTCGTATTTTGCTTGTTAGGACTGTGCGCCCCTCTTGCTAGCAACACAGATTCTTTCTATGTACATATTATTTTACATATTGGACGGTTTTCTTAGTTCCTGTTGCTACCCGAAAGTTTAGCTTATTGCTGCAGATATGACAAGTTGTTCGCTAATCTTTACATATTGATGGAATGGTTAGACACATTTGTGATCGAAAATTTCTTTGTTTATCTATATCTATAATTGATGTACTAGACTTAAGGTAGAATCTTTTGAGGGTGGAATACTTGGATTATCTTATCCAGTTGGTGTGAGTTCAGGAAGAAAAAAAAATGAAGGGGAATTTATGTTTATAATGTTGTCACAACAACTGACAAAATAATTGTAAGATGGAATCTGATCCAAATTCTTGTTTTGTAAAATGGATGAACTTTGACATATTTTATGCACGCCTACACATATTCCTTGCTATATTCTTTATCGGAAACTCAGAGGTTGGCAACACAGGACGTGCAGGCTTGTCTATTTTGTTCTCTTAGTACTTTCCTATAAATGACCATTTGTTGTTAGTTCTCTATAAGAATCAATCTGTAAATTCAATATCTATCATGGCATTCAAGCGATTTGTTCAAAGGAAGTGTTTTGCGATGCGGGGAGTTGGGATGGATTCATACACAGGTTTAATACCTTATCTTCACGGTGTAGTTAAGAGAAGGAAGTTTCTCCAAGGATTTCAAAGGCTCGAGAGACGGAAAAGTCTCTGTCCGTCTGATGAAGAAGGGAGGCATAAGTTGATTCTTCCGAAGAACAGGAAACCAAGTGGTTGTGGGTTATGGAGATGGTAGTAATTCTCTTGAAAACAAGAAAGACTACCTATGAAATTATGCATCCTTGTGTTATAATGCTACTTGGAATTTCTCAAATAACGGTCATTTCTATGTGCAAATTGGTAATGTTCAAATGGTAGAAAAATTCCAGTTTATATACTGACCAAGATGATTAGAATGGTTCTATCATCTATGTCAAAATAAATTAATTGGATATTTTTAGTATTCAGTATAGAGCACGAATCGATGTTTTACTTGTCCTCTCATATCTTTATGGATGTACGATATTAGCATTTTCTTCTACTCTAGGGTCACTTTTGCAAAGTTCCGTTGGCACAATAATATGACCTGCTCTGAGTCTGACTATAGCTCATGAAGAAGTAAAGTTGGCAAATATCACAAAATCATAAATAATGAAATTGATCTAACCTACAATTTGAAGGACTCCAAACTAATACCTAGACTCGGCTGGATTATCATAGAAGGGTGACAGTAATTTGCTAGAAAGGAAGCAGCAATATCAGAAGTAAAATTAGATGAATTCTTTATCTTAAATAATATAGGAAATAGCAGTACCTAGGATGGCAATGGGGGAGGTGCAGGTACGGGGCGAAGCGGGACGGGTTTCAGCATTTGCGGAAATAAGGGGGTGGGGGGTCGGGGGGGACGTGGGGCAAGATGTCGCCCTGTGATTTTACAATCAATAGATTGTGCGCGGAGCCTGAATGCAAATGTTTGGAGGCTAATTTAAAACTTTTCAATTATTATCATAGTAAGTAGTAACATGCTAACATGACTGTATAGACTTTTGTAGTTAGTCATTCTAATTTGGTTGAACTCTTTAACTTATATAGTTATATTTGTAACCGGAAGTAGTCATACCTCTTTTCTTAATTTTAACTGGAAGTAGACATTTAACGTATACGTCTTGATTTTTAAATGTAGACATCGTAGTTGGCGGAAACTTTGCTACTCGACCTCCGTTAATGCTACAATAAAATTTATGAATGTAGTAGTAATATTATTTGCTGCCAAAGGAAATTGCCATGAAGCTGTGATCAGTTGATCATTGATTAATCAATATTTATAATAAAAGTGACATAAAATTTCTCTAAAAAGAAGAATGTAATGCATCGGAATATGGTATCTTGTAATACCCTACATTTGTAAAAAAACAAGGGTGTATTGGCCATTATAATAATATTAATAATAAGTATAAGAAACTAACTATGAAAAAAAAATGACACAAAACGAAACAAATTATGGATTAGGATGGTAATTATGGAAGCTACATATGACTTCCATGTCTTGCTATGGAAACCGAAGAGACCCAATTTGAATAGGAATCAAATGCCTAGGTTTTTTTCTTTTTACATGTATAAATAGTAGTGTATTGGGTGATACCCTTTTTGCTTGAGCCCGACCGGGTTGGGTCCGGTCCGGGACAAGTCGGGGCCATCGAACCCGACCTGGATGCAAGGTAGAACGACGGCCACGTCAACAACCGAGGTCGAGTCATTTCGAGACCGTTGCAGAGCTCGATATGAGTCACCACCGGATGGAGAAACACACAAGGTCGGAAGCCGGACTCGTAACGAATAACCAAGCGTCGCCGGATATCTCGCCCAAACGTGATTTTCTCAACCACTTCAGGCCATTAAGGCGTAATTACAGGGATCCACGATGTAATTAATTTACCTACCTTATTTTTACCCCTAATCAGAATGTATAAAAGGGGAGAAGACCCCATAAAGAGGGGAGGGGAAACCATTACACTACGGTACCATCTCTCTCAATTCTTGTACGCTATCAAGCACAATTGTTCTAAGCAATATTATATTCTGCGATTATTTACTTTAGCAGCAATTGTTGAGTCTTTATCTTTTATTTTCCTCAATCCAAACCTTTTGTATCTTTTAGTTCACGGATCCTTAAAACCCCATATAAATTCAATTGTTATCCGGATTCCAGGGTAAACAGTTTGGCGCCCACCGTGGGGCTAAGGATATTAGTGAGCTCTTTGATACTCTTTCTTGACGCATCACAGTACACTGGTTCTTTGCAAAAGAGTCCATCTTACATTCAAATTACCAACTCATAGAATGGCACAATCAATCAACAACGAACTTGAACAGCAGACAGGAAACAATGGAATGCCCGGGCTCGAAAACCCGATAGATGCCGATTCCCGGATGGCGCTCAACACTGATCAGGCCTCCGGATCATCACATAGCGTCCGGGGAGAGGACGATTCGAGGGCCCAGGCAGTCGGCGAAGAGACTATCAACCTTAAAATGATTTTTGACATG
>NW_017671657.1:0-44668 GCF_001879085.1 Nicotiana attenuata | reverse complement strand
TCGAGGCACATTCGAACATAAGACCTCCTCGAGGCACATTCGAACATAAGACCTCCTCGAGGCATATTCGATCTCATATTCGATCTCATAAGACCTCCTCGAGGCATATTCGATCTCATAAGTCCTCCTCGAGGCATATTCGATCACATAAGACCTCCTCGAGGCACATTCGAACATAAGACCTCCTCGAGGCACATTCGAACATAAGACCTCCTCGAGGCATATTCGATCTCATATTCGATCTCATAAGACCTCCTCGAGGCATATTCGATCTCATAAGTCCTCCTCGAGGCATATTCGATCACATAAGACCTCCTTTAGGCACATAAGACCTCATTGAGGCATACTCGGACTCATAAGACCTCAATGAGGCAACACTTAAACTATAAGACCTCAAGAAGGCAAGTCCAAGCTCATAAGACCTTAATAAGGCGACACATAAAACTGTAAGACCTCAAAGGTGAGTTCGAAATTCGTAAGGCCTCGATAAGGCATTATTTTAACCATAAGTCCTCGAGAAGGCGGGTCCAAATTCATAAAATCTCAAAAGAGGTAATACCGGCCTCATCATCGACTTCACTAATGGCGAAGTATACTCGAATTTGTAAGACCTTAAGAAAAAGGCGTAAAATCGATACAAAACCTAAAGGTCAAATTGTGCCCGAGTTCGAATCCACTCACTCGGGGACTATCTTGTAAAAACCTAAGGTTTGAATCTTCCCCGAGTTCAAATACACTCACTCGGGGACTACCTTGAAAAGACCTAAGGGTTGAATCTTCCCCGAGTTCAAATGCACTCACTCGGGGACTGTCTTGTAAAACCCTGAGGTTTGGATTTCTGCCCGAGTTCGATTCCACTCACTCGGGGACTATCTTGTAAAAACCTAAGGTTTGGATTTTCTGCCCGAGTTCGATTCCACTCACTCGGGGACTATCTTGTGAAAATCTAAGGTTTGAATTTTGCCCGAGTTCGAATACACTCACTCGGGGACTAAGGTTTGAACTACACCCGAGCTCGACCAAACTCACTCGGGGACTGCTTCGAAAAAAAACCTAAGGGTTAGACTTCACCCGAGCTCGAATAAACTCGTTCGAGGACTATATTGAAAAATGTAAGGTTTGATTTTTTACCCGAGCTCGAATCAACTCACTCGGGGACTGCCTTGAGAAAACCCAAAGGTCGAAGTTCACTTGAGTTCGAATACATTCACTCGGAGACTACTTCGAAAAACATAAAGGACTACCATTAAATGCGAAGTTACAGACACGAAGCGACAGATAATTAAGAGAAGCATTAAATGCCTGCAGCAGACGTGGTCAGAGTACTCGATGGCTTTTTCAGCTGGCGTATGGCCATACGTCACGGGCATCACGTCACCGATCATATCGTTTATTATCATTACTCTCTAATAAACGAGGGGACTATCTGTATTGGGTGATACCCTTTTTGCTTGAGCCCGACCGGGTTGGGTCCGGTCCGGGACAAGTCGGGGCCATCGAACCCGACCTGGATGCAAGGTAGAACGACGGCCACGTCAACAACCGAGGTCGAGTCATTTCGAGACCGTTGCAGAGCTCGATATGAGTCACCACCGGATGGAGAAACACACAAGGTCGGAAGCCGGACTCGTAACGAATAACCAAGCGTCGCCGGATATCTCGCCCAAACGTGATTTTCTCAACCACTTCAGGCCATTAAGGCGTAATTACAGGGATCCACGATGTAATTAATTTACCTACCTTATTTTTACCCCTAATCAGAATGTATAAAAGGGGAGAAGACCCCATAAAGAGGGGAGGGGAAACCATTACACTACGGTACCATCTCTCTCAATTCTTGTACGCTATCAAGCACAATTGTTCTAAGCAATATTATATTCTGCGATTATTTACTTTAGCAGCAATTGTTGAGTCTTTATCTTTTATTTTCCTCAATCCAAACCTTTTGTATCTTTTAGTTCACGGATCCTTAAAACCCCATATAAATTCAATTGTTATCCGGATTCCAGGGTAAACAGTTTGGCGCCCACCGTGGGGCTAAGGATATTAGTGAGCTCTTTGATACTCTTTTTTGACGCATCACAATACACTGGTTCTTTGCAAAAGAGTCCATCTTACATTCAAATTACCAACTCATAGAATGGTACAATCAATCAACAACGAACTTGAACAGCAGACAGGAAACAATGGAATGTCCGGGCTCGAAAACCCGATAGATGCCGATTCCCGGATGGCGCTCAACACTGATCAGGCCTCCGGATCATCACATAGCGTCCGGGGAGAGGACGATTCGAGGGCCCAGGCAGTCGGCGAAGAGACTATCAACCTTAAAATNCATCAGTATGGATAACATGAACTAGGTTAGTAGAGAAACTTTTTCCCAAATATAAAGAATCTGAAAAAAAAAAAAAACCGAGAAGGAGCCACAAAGCCTCTGCAAAAGAAATATTTACCATCATATGCAGAAAGCATTGCAAGAAAATTTAAGAGAGAATGGATTCCTCAGGCAGAAAGTTTTACAATGGAACGAGAAGAGGAATTTCACCTCGATTCAGTGTAGGTATACGCAGAAACAAAACTCACACAGTGAATAAGAGAAAGAGGTAACATTGTATTCTTAGTTTTACTTTTAACTAGTAATATTATATACATAATCATTGACTTGAGTTAAATTGTGATACTAGGATTAATGTTGGTATTTAATTATAATGAATATCATTAGACATGAATTATTTTATTATCATCATAAAATTGATTAATTGATGAACGTTTCATGAACTGGGAAGAAAGAATTACAAAGAAGTATTTGATAAGTTCACTGGTAGCCTAACTAAGCTTATTACGAATGGAACCACGAGGAGATTTGGTACTTCACGAAGTTGACACTTAGACTCGTGTTTGTCATAATATAGATTGATCGAGGAAGTCGTATGGACTGCCCGAGTTGGCACGCTTGGTATTTCGACACGAGTACTGTGAGTAGTAATCTTACCACAATTTGTGTTTTCATAACCTGCATGGTTTATATATGATTTTGAAAATAAATGTATTACCGATGCTTTAAAAATTGCATGTGGGACAAGTCCTTTACTTGATATGATACCGAATAGTTTACTTGAGATGTTTACCGATTAATCAAAATATTTTCACTGTTACTAGGTATGTTTTACCGTTACTTTAGATGTTACAGTTATTTGAAGTATTCTCACTGTTACTAGATATGTTTTACCGTTACTTGAGACAAGATTGCTGTTACTGAAATAAAATTACAAGATTTGATAAGGAATGATATGCCCTTTATTATTTTGAAAATGCTTTTGTACGAGTATTTACTATTTACAAGAAAGAGTATAAATGGGAGGAGACTTTGAAGGATCCCGTAGCTAACGGCGGGTTCGTTAGACCTGGTGCACCTTGTATTTACAGATTACCGATTACCAATTACAGTTATAGCCCTCGCTAGTGGGAAGGTAGAACTAGCATACAGTTACAGTTTTCCCTCGAGTAGGGACCTACAGTTATACTTGACTCCTTTTATGAAGGGGTCCACACAGTGATACAGATTACATGATCCTTTTCTGAAACCTCCCAAATGTGAATATTGATATTAGAAACAGTGGTTACCGAGCTTATTACCGAACTGTTAATTGTATTATACTACAAGAAAAGCATGACGAGACTGAAAATTATTTATTGTTTCTGAAAGGGCATTTTTATGTTATTTTCTGTTTGATATACTAGCATGTTTTCTGACTTGTCCCCAATAAAAACGTTGTGGTTAAGTGTTATTACTCACTGAGCTAGCGACTCATTCCCCGCTAATTTTTTTACAGAGACAGCAGTTGACGCAGGCGAGGATTTCGTTAATTAGAGCACACAGGTTGAGAATTCTTGGTGAGCCTCGCACTTGTTCGCGTAGGCAGAGATTTTATTTATTGTTATGGTCTTTTCATTGAACTCTTAGAGTCGCTCCATAGTCAATAATGTAGTGTCATGAGTATTCTTTTGTTAGTATAGTCTTATGTTGAGTATCGTCCTTTATTATGAAATTTTGAGGTAAATTAGTATTTCTAGTGGTTAGTTGGTGGTTTAGTTATGGTTTAGTTAATCGTTCCTGTCCTCCTATTTTCTTAGAACTTTTTCTGTTTTCCAGAATTCATCAAGATAGAGTTGAACATCTAATTCCAAATAAAGAGAAGAAGAAAAAAAAAATCACCCGTACACATAAAAAAAATTTAGATGCATCATAACCTATTATAACTTAGGGTGGTTTGGTATAACGGAAAATATTTTCCATGAAAAATATTTTCCAAGAAAATGTTTTCTTGGAAAACAAGTAGTAATCCTATTTATTTTTCGGTGTTTGGTACGCAAATTAAGGAAAATGACTTCTCAAGAGTATTCATAAATAATTTAGATATAATAAACATGAAGCTATAAACTTTCAAACCAACAACCTTCCGAACCCACATTTTTCATATACTTTCGAAACCACGAAATTTCTAACCCGTAAACTTTATATTTCTAAACCCGTAAACTTCCAAACACATAAACCTCCGAACTCATAACTTTGGAACTTGTAAAATTTTGGACCTTTAAACCAATAAACTAAAAATGAAAAATATATTAATTTTTTTTTCGGAGGGGGGGGGGGGGGTAAACGAACAAAACAGAATTTGAAATTACAAAAAAAAAAACGTAATTTTTTTTTTAGTTGTTTGTATGTGAGGGGGGGGGGGGGGTAAGGGAGGGGGACGCAGTTGGGGAGCGGGTGGTGCACAAAAACGAAAAAATAGAAATTTAAAAATGCAATAATAAAAAAGGTAAAAAAAAAAGAAATTTTTTTTGCGGGGGGAGGGTGGGGTGGGGTGGAGGGGTAGTAGGGTGGGTGGTAACGAAAAAATTGAAATTTCAAAAAAAAAAAAAACTTTTTTGGAGAGAGGGGGTGGGGTAGGTTGGTGAGGTTAGCGAAGGTTGAGAATGAGTTTTGGAAAATATTTTCCCTTCTCTTGATAAGGAAAACATTTTCCTCCCATTGGAGGAAAATAATGGGAGGAAAATGAGTTCATAAGCAAAATATTTTCCAAAACATTTTAGCCAACCAAACATGAAAAAATTGGAAAATAGTTTCCGAAAAATATTTTCCTTCGTACCAAACACACCCTTAGTTATCATATTAGTTTTCGAAGATTCAATTATTACTCATTAGCAATTACTTAATTATTACTATTAATTTAAGTGACTTGATCATGTAATTGATATTTGGAAAAGTCAAAAACAAAAAAGAACGTCAACGGCGTCGTTTCTGGTTGTCACTCCTCCTTTGTTCCTTGGTCAAACAAATAGTAGCTCACAATCGTCTCTCTCACACTCACATATGGAGCTATCAATTTCTCATCGTCTCTTCAACTCTTCTTCTTCATCACTACCTTCCCTTCTCAATTTAAGAACTAGGGTTTCACAAACCCTTCTTTTCTCCACAAATAATTATCACCAAAAATCACATATTTTCACTGGACTACACCACAAACTAGCGACTACTTCAATGGCAGCTCAAACAACGATTCCTCACGCTTTTGATAATGGGTCTTCGATAACTTCCTCTGAAACAGGTAACTCCATTTTCCCTACCCAATAATGGGTTTCATTTCTTTTCTCAAATAGGTTCTTCTTCTTTTTATTTTTATTTTTTATTAATGAAATGGACTTGAATAGAGCATAATGGATACAGTGAATTCATATAGATGACTTTTACTAGCTTGGGATTGAGGCTTAGTGGGTTGATTTTTTAGTGTTTTTTTTTTTAATTTCGGAAGTTGGGTTTACACTTTTTTCACTAAGAGTTTAAGTTCCATTTCACGGACGATGTAAACAATATTTACACAATCCGGTCAATTATGAGGTAAATACAAGTAAATTGTTTAATAAGCATTAACTGATAATCTAGTAACAATGGTGAGTAACATACTATCACAGGTTAAACTACATTGGTGGTGTAAAAAAATCACTGTCAAAGCATAGCCTATAGCGTAAATTCTAGATTTTGATAGCTTTGTAAAGGAATGTGCTGAATAGAGTTCATATAACTTACTCTTAACTAGTATGGGATTGCGGTGAAGTCTATTTTGATGTATTTATTGGGGTTTTTGATAGGTCGTATTGGGGAAGTGAAGAGGGCTACGAAAGAGACAAATGTGTATGTGAAGATAAACTTGGATGGAACAGGTGTTGCGGAGAATAATACTGGGATCCCATTTCTTGATCACATGTTGGATGTAAGTACTACTATATCTTCTGCTGAAAAAGATTTCTTTTCACCTGTTAGTTTTTTTATGAGTATTGTCAAAATAAAAATAAAAAATTTATGAGTTTTCACCTGTTAGTTAGTAATACTTACTCTTCTTCTCATTTTACGGGACGGTGTTAGATTGCCTATGGAGTTTAAGAAAGAAAGAAAGCCTTTTGAAACTTGTGATCCAAAATAAGCCAGACAAATGCGTAGCTAAAAATCATCTCAGGAAAGTGTCATTCTTTTTTTGGATAGACTAAAACTAATAGCATGCCACATAAAATGGGATGGACTGAGTAATAAATAAATAGCAGAAGTGTTCCATGGTGGGGCACACATTTAACAAGGTATCAAATTCAAGTCTCTCACCATCCTTCAATAGAAAATATTATACATAGGGAAAAAAGGTCGGAACATGAGGGCGTATTGCAGGCTTAAAATATAATTTCTCATGTCTAACCGTTTAAGCTTTTAGAGGTAGAACATGCTTAATTTCTTGAATATCCTGTATCCTGATGTGTTATACTTGAACATATCCCCGGATAAAGGTAAAACAGCCTGAACAATAAGGATTGTTGGACTACTCCTGTATTTCCTTTTCTTTTTGGTAAAAATATGAAACTTGTTGAATTTGTTCCCCTATTCTATATCAAGGGTTCGGCCTAGTGGTCAATGAGGTTGGGGAGAATCATGAGGTCTTAGGTTCAAATCCCAACGGAGGCAAAAAAAACCTAGGTGATTTCTTCGTAGCCTAAGCCTTGGTGGGCCGAGTTACCCGGTTCCCCTGCTGGTAGGAGGTGGTAGGTATCTGATGGAATAGTTGAGGTGTGCACAAGTTAGCTTAAACACCACCGTCGTAAAAAAAGAAGTATTGTCCTCTCCTTCAATTGCATGTTACATTTTCTACTTTTTATGATATTTTTTTTTCCTGAAGTTTACAACCTAATTTATATTGCTGGATGTGGATGAGCAGCTATTTGGTTTCTACTTCTAAGTTCAGTTGCTGATTTACATATGCGCTGCTTCTGGTATTGTGCTGGTACTAAACCTTGTTTATATTCCTTAGCAACTCGCTTCACATGGATTGTTCGATGTGCATGTAAAAGCAACTGGGGATATTCACATTGATGACCACCACACAAATGAAGATGTTGCACTTGCCATTGGAACTGTGAGTTTTCAGGGAGCTTATAATTAAGTAATTCAGAAGTATATTCAGAATCTCGTGTGTTCTTTCCATGTGTCGGTCTCTTTACTCAGTTTATATCTGAAAGTGGTTGCGACATCTCGTTTTGACATAGAGACTCTTTTACTTGCTTGAGTCACTCCTCATTGTGTTGGCATTCCTTAGTTTTTTCTCTTTAGAGCCTTGACTTCTACTTTTGGGTGACTTCTAGTTTTTGATTATCTAGGCATTGTTGCAAGCACTTGGCGATAGAAAGGGAATCAATCGATTTGGTGACTTTTCAGCTCCATTAGATGAAGCACTGATTCATGTTTCACTGGTAAGTGATAACCTTATGGGAACACTATTTTTGTCAGATATTCTCTGTCTGAAGTGTGTAGATTATCAGCCTTTTGCACCATCACAATAATAACTAATAGACAGCCCTGCTTATTTATCTAGTCAGAATTTGTACATACTTCCACAAAACAAGGTCTATACTTTCTTTCACCTGGAATGTGGTTTCTTGAAACCACAAAAGTACCTCATAAACTCTTCTATTTTTCCTTATTGTTATACGATTATTCACTGATTAGAAAAGAAGAATATTTGCTCTTGTGTAGGAACAAGTATTGTCTTTGGTTTTAGATATTGATCTTTTTAAGCAGACAGGATGCTACAAAAAAGAAGTTGAAAACAGCCCCATTGTGTTTTGGTTCTTATGGAGGGAAAGAAACTATAGGACTTTGACAACAACAACAAAAACAACCACCTAGTAAAATCCCACAGGTGAGGGGTCTGGGGAGGGTAGTGTGTACGCAGACCTTACCCTACCCCGATGGAGTAGAGAGGCTGTTTCCCATAGACCCTCGGCAAACTATAGGACTTTGAATTTGTACAAAATTGAAAAAACTCTTGTTTTGGTTGTACTTATGATATAAAGAGGAAATTCCTGTTTGTATAAATAGTTGGTTAAATTTTTGGGGTATAATGCATATCTATATAGTATCATTTTGAAACAGCCACACCAACCTGGTGACATGTTAATAGAATGTCATGATTTATCAAATAAAATCATATCTATCTTTTTATGATCATGATCTGCATGTATATTAACTGTTTGATGTTTAATTTATACAGGATTTATCAGGAAGGCCATATTTGGGCTATGATTTACAAATACCTACTCAGAGAGTTGGAACTTATGACACTCAGGTCTGTCTAATCTTCTTGTTCTACTATGAACAGGGTCAGTGTCTCCAAGTTCCTGCATCGTTTGACTTCAATTGTGAATGAACATTTGTTTCTAGTATAGAAGATGGAAGATTTTCTTTATCTCCAGTATCAGATAGGTTTTCTCCAATTGCTACCGCCTGTTTGAATTTGGTTAATCAGATATGTTTTTGATCAAATCTGATGCTAGAACCTTTTCATTCATCTATTAATGTATATAACAAAATTTAGTTTGTGTACTAGGTTTTTCATAGGAGAACCATCATACGTTCAGATTGTATGACCGGAAACAGCCTCTCTACCCTCCGGGGTAGGGGTAAGGTCTGCGTACACTCTACCCTCCCCAGACCCCACTGGTGGGATTTTACTGGGTTGTTGTTGTTGTTGTTGTTTAATGTATGAATGTTGAATTTTGGGATGGTATAAATATTAAGTACTCCCTCCGTTCCAATTTATGTGAACCTGTTTGACTGGGCACGTAGTTTAAGAAAAAATAAAGACTTTTATAATTTGTGGTCCTAAACAAGTCAAAAAGGGGCCCAGAGTATTTATGTGGTTATAAAAGCTTCTCATTAAGGGTAGAATTGTAATTTTAAGGTAAATTGTTACCAAATTTAGAAAGGGGTCATTCTTTTTGGAACGGACCAAAAAGGAAATAGGTTCACATAAACTGGAACAGAGGGAGTAATAATTTTACTGTTGATAAGTATGTCAGGTCAAAATGTCCAAGATAGAGCATGTGTCAACATCATGTGTACATGGCAAGTACTTTTACAACTAATTGTTAGTTTGTTATTATGCCTAAGAAAAGAAAGAAATTTTATGCTCTCCTGGCCATAAAACATTAATTGTTTAAGCTGTGTAAGTTTTCGCTCATTTCTATATCTATTCTTTGGATCTGCTGATTTGAATGACATTGTTATTTTTAGCTGGTGGAACACTTCTTTCAGTCTTTAGTCAACACTTCTGGAATGACGCTCCATATTCGGCAGGTAAATCCTTTGATGACCTCTTCAGAGGGTTGTTTATTTTATTTTTTTGGGGAGGGGGGGGGGGGGGCTTTTCGTTTTTTTTTGTGACTTATTTTTCTGCCCTTATTTGATCTTTACTCTGGTTTTATACTCTTGCATACTAAGATGTTGAATTTGTCTGGTCACAGCTTGCTGGAAAAAATTCTCATCACATCATTGAGGCAACTTTCAAGGCGTTTGCTAGAGCTCTTCGGCAAGCAACTGAATATGACTTGCGTCGTGGTGGAAGTGTGCCCAGGTTGGGTTATTTTCCTTTCCTTTTAAGTTTTTAAAACAGCTTATAATGTGTCAGTATCATTGAGGTTATTGTTTAGGGTTGCTCAGTTTTAATTTCTCTTTAAGTTTGTGGTACTACTTGTAATCCAACAAAATCATGGGCTTTAATTGTGTATATATCTTTTTCCTTTCTTCAAGTTACCATTTCTTCACTGCTTAGATTCACTAGAACTCCTTTCATTACATCAACCACCAGCAATAAATAAAAAAAATGAAAAAAAAAACCACCAGCATTTGACACATCAACCAAAAGTCCTTTTATATTCAAACATGAACCTGGTAGACATACATGTCGAATAGACACACAAGATGATGATGAATGAATGGCAAATTTACTTTGATTTCTTTTTTCCGAACCTCAATTGCCTCCTATTTATCGGTGCAGCTCAAAAGGGGTTTTGTCCCGATCGTGAAATATCTATTTCCGCAAAGATTCACATTCTTTGAGTGAAGGTTGGTGTTTTAGCATTTCAATATATACAAATGAGTTGGCAATTGTTCGTATGGATAATCCTTGTGCAGGGAAATGATGTTCTGCTTATTACTTAGTATTTATCCCTTGCTGTAGTTTGCTGCACTGCTATTCTGCAAGGTATATCATGATTACTATAACCCTGTGGCAGAAGAAGTGGATCAAGATACATCAGATGTTTCTCTAGCTCTTTCCAGATATTATTTTGATATCTACAAATGCTACAAGACGAATGCAGGCAGCTACTTTCAGTATTTCAGTTTTTATGTATGAAATGTTGGAGGTTTGACTGGTGATGGAGGCATTATGCTTTTGTTTGGTTGTAATCTTTTTTATTACCAGAGGTCATTTGTACTTTCGTGAAGAAAGATTGCTTCTGTTCTTTTAAGTTGCCTATTACAAGGGTGATATTTTAAGAGGATATATGAGTGAGCACAATAAAAGGTCTCTCTCTCTCTGGAATGTAGGAGCAATCTATTCCAGCAAAACATGAGATGTAACTTGACCCTATGCCAAGTACAAGCAAATTTTTTCTGTATTTTGTGGTTGCATGCAACTTTGAGCTTTTCATATGTTCTGCATTTTCATAATTTTGATTTTGGCTTTGATCAAAATGTGAGTGCTTCATACAGTGTGCGAGAAACTACAGTCAGCATGGCGATGTATACTCTCTTTGTTCCTTGATAGTAATAACAAAATGAAGAACAGATACAATGGGATGTGGATTGTGTTGTCTCGGATGCTTGAACGTAGTGGTTTTGGTATAATAGAACATGGACTTCGTGTGTGTGTGTGTGTGTGGGGGGGGGGGGGGGGATACAGGCGTAATGGTAATAGTTGCCGCTGGTGTGATCAAGAAGTCGAGGTGCAAGCAGTTGAAGCCTTCGATTCTTGCAAAGCAGGAGCTTAGAGCATTGGTGACTTTATTGTTCGAGCAAATATTATTTAAGACTGTCGACGTGCCATGACTTGGTCTACTTGCTTCGGTGAAGGGCTTCAATAAATTGAGCGGTGACTGGATTACTCACCTTTAACATTGCATATTACAGAATATATTTTATATCAGAGTTCTTTGAAAGTAGTTGCATAACATGCATTCATGGTTACACCAAAATGAAACCTTTGAATTGAGGAACCTTTTATTGTATTCAGATAATATTCCTTTCTTTGTCTAGTGTCTATTTGTCACAATATTTAGGTCACACTTGGAACAGATGATTTGGTCACCAACATCAAACAAAATACCATTGCGACAGGGCTGATGGAAAGAAGAAAAAAAAAATGCAACAAAAAATACTTCAAGCATGTTCTCACATCTCACTGAAAAAGAAAGGAGTGTTCACTCGTGACAATCGTGCAACTGAAGATACTATAACACATTAACCTCTTTTAATATGTAAATCAAGAACCATTTTAGAATGTAATTTTTTTAAACAGTGGTGTCCGTCCGAGTCAGCTTGCGTGCACCTTGAATATATCCCATGTTACAATGCTTCTTCTGCTTTATTCAGATCATCTAAGATCTCTAGCTTTATCTCTTCTGGAAGTGGAGCAGATGGGCCTGCCTTTGAATAAAAGCTGGCCAAAGATCTAATAGCTTTCTCTAGCATAACATATGAGTCCTGCAAGTACAGTACTAAGTCAAAACAACGACCAGATGCAACAAAACTGGGGAGGACATGGATGTGTTTTAACTCTCAAATATTTATGTTTCTACTACAGGAGTATAACCCCCCCTAAACTTTAGTAACTTTTAGTATTTTGCATGCCAGAGTAAATTGATAAAATCATCAGCATGTCAAGAATTATATATCATGTGGAGTCTTCAGCTCGGTGTAGACAAGTGCGGTCATGACAAAGACTCGAGGAAGAAGCCCCAGCCTAAGTTGCTCGGACTCGGGTGCGGTGTCCGATACAGGTGCAGATTTAGAGGTCGGATCTTTCATGATCTAAATTTTAAGATTCGGGGGTACGGATCCACATACAGGTACGGTGTGGTGATTCGGCTATTCAAATATCTTTTTTTTTATGAAGTAAGATGTTGCATTAAAGGCATCAAGAAGATGCAGAGAGTACAAGAAAGAGGTTCAGTTTGCTCCTAAATACAAAAATCTAGGTCAGAGCTATTCAAATATCTAAAAATAGAGTTATAAAAATATGTCTAAATTATGAGACATTATATGAAAAACTTACAAGGTATTCCGAGAAGGAGAAAATATTGATCAAGAGGAGAATCCGGGAAGGAGATAAAAGGAATTAGACTCACATATAAATTTTTATCTACAAGGTATTCTATTTTCTCCGATTTCACTCTAGCGTTTTTTTTTTAATTTAAAAAATCATTGTATGTGCCCCGAATTCTCCGTCGATTTTGGTAAAAAACCCAAAGTCGGTTGACCAAATCCAGTACGGATCACACACCCATGTCGTGTCGACACAGGTGCGGCACCGAAAGTGAAGAGTCCGAGCAACTTAGGCACCAGCTAACTCCATGCCAGCAGCCGCAGTAGATGGGGAGCAACCATTCTTTGGAATGACTGTGTCCATGAAAGTAAAGGATTTTTACTAATTGATAAGGTTATATCACAAGATGTTAACGACTTCTTTCAGACAGTTGATTTGCACAAACGCTAAAGCTATTGCAACTAATGAGTTATTGATTAAGGAAGGCAGAAATAACTAATCCTAGGATAATTAATCCTCGGATAACTTGCTTCCCAACCAAAACGAACCTAAGAGGAAATGGTTATCTTAGAAGATTTGCTTTATTCATTAGGATCATTTTGAGTGAACTCCAAATGAATTGATATTGGGCCACTTTTTCTCCTGCCTAACCCATTATAAGTGGCATTTTCTTATTTCCTATCATATTTGAAATCATCAACAACCAGATTTCTTCTGTCTTCTTTTCAGCAATCTATGCTCTAGCACTGTCAAACTCAAATGCATATTGAATTGGAAGAGCACGCTCCCACACTACAATAGTTTTTGGCGCCAACAACGTGACTCTAAAATGAGGAAACAGCCACTAGAAATCTTTCTAGCTCTGCTAGCTAAAGAAGTCCGAGAACCATTTACTGAACAGCAGAATTTTTAAAAACCGTACAGGAAGATGTTTGAGAAGAAATAATTTCATTTCAAGACATTATGCAAGGTAAATTTTGGAGTTACTCTGACTTTAATTTGTTTTGCATAGAGATCTAAAAGGTGCTCTAGAAACAAGAAATGAACTTTGCACTGTTGACGAATTATACCAACTACGAAATTGAAATTTGAAGTTATTATGTTATGCAAGCCTCTTCCTTAGCCAACAGGAATAGTTTCCAAAATTTCTGTATATATTTGGAAACAATGAATCCATAATATTGCACGAAGTACTAAAACTTTTCAATGAGCTACAGTGCAATAACATTCTACTTTTTGTTTGTTGAAAAAGGATTACCTCACTGACTACTGATTTTTGTCCTCTCCATCCACCAAGGTATTCCCTGATGGATTCCTTTGCTGCATCAGCAGTTCGTCTAAACTTAGACATGTCGTTCGGGTCTTCCTTTACGGATTCACGCAATGTTTTCACCACCTCTCTTGCAGATTTCAAGTAATCCTTTGGTAAGACTTTTCCTGACTTTGTTTTCTCATTTGGATCAAACAAGGACTTAATAGCCCCAGCCACACCTTCATCCTTGTCTTGAAACTCTTCATCCTCTGCGCGTGCTGGTAGCACCGTTAAGCCGCAGTTGAATGCTATAAGTGTAACCAAAGGACTAACAAGAAGCTGGCGCCGAGTTGCTTCTTCTTTAGTTGATAATATACCAGCACTCTTTGATTGTAGTTTATCTGTTTTGTTGAAAAGAATTGCAACCAGGAAAAGAAAATTGTCAAGAATCAGGAACGATTCAATCACGATATTACGTAGATAAAATACTCATGTGAGGTCTATAGATGTCAAGGACACAGCACAATATAAGACGACGAAGAAGAAAAATCTGACTAGACATCGAAACAACCTCAAAGAAAGAGACAAGTAAACCTAAAAATAAAGCTAAGACACACTTAGCTGTTCTCTTTTGGATATAATAAGAAACAAGGAAGGAGGATAGATCCCCTGGTGAGCTCTGCCTTTTGACTTTCAAGTTGTAGGCAATATCTAATTAATGTTTTTGAAAGCAATTTATCTTGGCACAGCATTTATATCAAGGTGCTCTATACAAAGCTTCTCAGCATGTTTGCAGAACAAACGTCTTGGTAATATTATCATCTATTTGTTAACAAAATTTTCTTCCTTAGTTTTGCTTATCCTATGTCTCTCCAACCCCAACTTACGTTGCCAGTCCTTCACTCGCAAAACAAGTCTAATACCTTATTCCTCTAGGTAAGCTATCTATTCCTCAGCCAACGATAGTCTAATAACCATTGAATTGTTGTAGTCAAAGAAAATGGTCACAGACTAAATCAGATCAAAGACTGAGAATATGTGCAAAAGGAATACTAGTCATGCAATTACAAGTAAGACATGCATTACATAATAAGAAATGACCAAAGACAATTGGATTACACTGTCTTACTTTCGACCAGATGGACCAGCTCCTGGGGTGGGGGTTCCTGTTGTACAGAGAAAACTGGAACTTAAAGAAAATATGTACTAGGTTCTCATATTATCGCCCATTACTATTTGTTAAAGGATTCAAACATTGTCATGACAGTGTATATATAACATGCTACCTAGAGTTACCTATTGTTATAGGTCAAGTTAACCTAAGAGTGTAAAAAATATATGCAGTATCTGTGCAAAGAACTTAAACTTGTTATAAGAGATAAAACATGCAATTTCTTACATTCGTTAGTGTTTTGAATCTTCTTAATAGAGCTTGAAATGGTGAATGGACATACATTCATCGGAACGAAGAAAGCCATCCTAACTCAAGCTACCCCATAAACATCAGAAGAAACCTTCACAAAATAAGAACCAAGTCAAAGTCATTAGCTAATTACATTATCAAAAAGAAAGAACAAAATCATTAGCTAATTAATCCAAACTAATACATATAATCTGATTTTGAAACAACACTTCCCATTTAGCAACATGCAAAATTTATGTTTCAAAACTCAATCCATAAAAATGTTAACAGGAATATAAATAACAGAGCCAAAATAAAATTATATTCCTCTTAACCATAAAAAAGAGGGAATTGGGATAGACCCAAAAGTATTAAATTACCATTCTTTGGGTAATTTAGTAGCTAAAATTACTACAAAAAAATCAAGAAAATAGAACACCCATTAAAGAATAGACACATAGAATACTCAGTTTGGGTGGAGGAAAATCTGGAGAACAAAGATAGGTGGAAATTGATAGAGAAGAAGAGTGGCAGTAGCAGCAGCTCTTAGCGATAGATACTACAGACAGAGTGTCGTGAAGTGAAATGTATGAGATAGCTTTCAGTTTGGTTCACAGGTTGAACCGTTCAAGGGACAAAATTATGGGCAAGTTACTTTAAACACCCTCGTACTACAACTTCAGTTGCACTTTAAACACCATCGTGCTTCAAAAGTTCAAAGTAGGGCGGTTCAAAATCGAACGGTAAATCGTAAAAATAGCTTATTGTTCTATTGGTATTGGGGCATCGGGGTAATGGTTGGTGAACGGATTAAAATTTTATAATTAACGGCTTAACAATTTGGGGCGAATTACTCAATTTCCTTATTAGATAAATCGTTAACCCGTTAAAATTTTTTATACTTATACTTTTATCCTTATGTATATTAAGTAATATTCATTGGTCGGTCCAAGGTATATGGAACACGTCATGATCTGGTAACATATGTAGACCTTGATGTAAAATTGGATTTAAGCTAGTTGAGGCAGAGTAATACTGCGAGTATGGTACTTCCATATATACAATTAGTAGGGGTAGTAAACGGGTGGGTTGGGTCGGATATGGAGCGGATCGAAAGTGGGTAATAAAAAATGGATAAATTATCCGACCCGACCCATATTTAATACGGCTAAATAAAGGGTTAACCAGCGAATAATATGGGTCCATGACTTCTTAAATTGATCACTTTTGGGAGAATTTCTAGTCTCCCAAACTTGAGTAACCCCCAACTTGAGGCTTTACAAATGTAAAATTTAAACCCATTATAAATGGATAATTTGGTTCTTATCCATATTTGACCCGTTATTTAAAAGTTCATTGTCCAATCCATTTTTAGTGAATAATATGGGTGGTTAATTGTTTTCTTTTAACTATTTTGTCGTCAATACAAGTATATGATTTTAAGCTAAAAGTGGTTGATAATCTCGTTGTCCAAATACTACACCCACTCTGTCACGACCCAAAATCCAACTAGTCGTGATGACACCTAACCTAACTCGCTAGGCAAGCCAGTTAACAACAATCCAATTCAATAAGATTTACTGAGAAAATAAACGATGAGATAACTGAATTTTTATACACTTCCCAAGGACTGCTAGTACAAGTCATGAGCTTTTAACACAAACCATATAGTGCCTCAAATAATCTGCTAAGCTTGCATTCATCCTCGTGACGGTCAGGTGAACTTTCACCACCGATCCAAACTCAAATCGCAACACATATAACCCACTTGTTGAAGGAAACTCTCCACATAACATCATAAGGATCACACATTTGTAGATTACCCCGCAGTTGATCACCCACCTGCTTAGCCTCAAACTGACATCTCCTTATACCCTTTCACAGCCACAATTACTGCACAGTCACTTAATCTTCTTGAGTCGGAACTCATCCACAAGACATGCGAATCTACTTCGTCCCATAACCGGAAAACATGAAAGATCCCTCAACACGATCATAACTTGAGGCTATACAACACATCCATAGAAATTGAGCATTTAATAGTCCTTTCCACATCCCGCGCAAACTCTTCTCGCCACATCCAAACCATCTGAACGCATACCACAATTACGTCATACTCATCACATAGTCATCCAACCACTCACCTAGCCATAAATTTCACTCATAGGGACACTACCGGACATAGAAGTTCAAAAGCACATGCTCACACAACTGAAACTACCGAGCCTAAGTTGCGGTCCAAACTGGGCCTCAAGTCCTCCAGACTAGCCCATCACCAAAACATAAAAAACACATCTTGCACCTCATCCATGGAATCCACAAGCTGACGATGTATAGTTGATACCAAGCGCTCACACGCGCATACGGGTAAGTGGAAGGAATTCAAGAAGATACGGTTTAAGCTGAATCAATGACGCACGATAAGTAAAGAAAGATAGGTAGTTTATCCTAAATGCCCTGTAGCCTCTCAAAGATAGGTATGGACGTCATCATACCGATCCTCAAGACTATACTAGACACTTGCTCATGACTTTTCGTACCTATGAACCTAGAGCTCTAACACTAACTTGTCACGACCCAAAATCCAACTAGTCGTGATGGCACCTAACCTAACCCGCTAGGTAAGCCAATTAACAACAATTCAATTCAATGAGATTTACTGAGAAAATAAACGATGAAATAACTGAACTTTTATACACTTCCCAAGGACTGGTAGTACAAATCATGAGCTTCTAAAATTTAGAGTTTACAAAGCTGGTATGAAATAAATACACCATCTATTTGGAAATATACATGAACAGATTAATAATTCTAAAGCTACCAAGAACAAGAGACAACTACGACCAGAACGCAGGTACATCTTCAAGGCCAGCTCCCGCCATACACAGCAACATCATCATCCAAATCTGCACGCAAGGTACAGAAGTGTAGTATGAGTACAACCGACCCCATATACTCAATAAGTAACAAAATTAACCTTAGGTTGAAAGTAGTGACGAGCTTGGACAACGGCCAGAGTCCAACACCAGAAGCTAGGAACAACTCGTAACAATATAAATAAAGAAGTACAAGTAATAACTCAAAGATATAATGCTCAGCTTGTTCACAGTTCTGGAAAATAGGCATGCTCTTAAAGTATAACAGTAAAACCTAAATCTTTCACCAAAATCACCAAAATATGAGTAAATCTGAAAACAATGATTTTTTCCAAAAATCTTTCAACAATAGATAGGAAGTTTCATTATCAGATGGCATGAGGAAAGTACATCTCTATGCCTACAATTCAATGTTCATGTGAAGTCATGAATGTCAGAATGTCGTACAACATGAGGAAATGCATCTCAATGCCTACATGTCAGGTATGTATGCCAACTATAATGCGATGCAGTGATAAAACCATATGCATACTCTCGGAGTATCAATTCGCTCTGTCCTCTCAGTCACTCAGTCCTCACAGTCACTCAGTCCTCACAGTCACTCAGTCCTCATAGTCACTCAGTACTCATAGTCACCCAGTCCTCACAATCACTCGGCACTCGCGCTCGGCACTTGCACTCGAACTTAGTAGGTACCTGTGCTCACTACTGGTAAGTCAGACTCCGGAAGGGCGAATCCTGCCCAAGCGCTAATATAAGCCAATCATGGCATGAATTAATAAAGCCTGCTGCGGCATGCAGCCCGATCCCATAAATATCACTAATAATCAGGCCCTCGACCTTACTAAGTCATCATCCTCTCCAATCTCTCGGCCTCACAAATCTCATGCCAATCAGCCCAAACGATGAGAATATGATGTGAAACAAATAATAGCAAAGACTGAGATATGATATGCAATGAATGAGTATGACTGAGTATGTAATTGCATTAAGCAAATAACTCAACAACAGAAATGACCTCAGTGGGTCCAAACAGGATAAACATATAGCCTAAACATGGTTTCTAACATAGATCACAGCTCGATTACTCTAGCACGTAGAAATTTCATGGATAGAAACAAGATTAGGTCACTACACAGTCCCACAGAATCAATAGAGTCATAATTCCCACGGTGCACGCCCACACGCCCGTCACTTAGCATGTGCGTCACCTCAACACCAAACACATAACACGTATATTCAGGGGTTCATACCCTCAGCACTAAGTTCAGAAGTATTACTTACCTCGAACAAGCCGAATCTAATATCGAGCAAGCCAAACGATACTCCAAAATGCTATCCCGTGATTACCGACCTCTAAACAGCTCGAAACTAGCCAAAAGCAACACAAGAACATCAACGAATGCCAAAGGAATCAAAGCCAATTGATAAAAGGTGGAATCTTTAATCAAAAGCCCAAAGTCAACTAAAAAGTCAAATTCGGGCCCACACCTCATAACCAAACAAAATTAACAAAATCCGATAATCCATTCAATAATGAGTCCAACCATACTAGTTTCACGCAAATCCGACTCCGAATCGATGCTCAAAACTCTAAATTTCACTTTATGAAATTTTAAACAAAACCCCCAATTTCTCTTTTCAAATCATCAACCAAATACCAAAAACGAGGATAGATTCATAAAATATAATCAAAATTGAGTAGAGAACACTTATCCTAATCCATATGGTAAAAATCACCTCAAAAATCATCTCAATCCGAGCTCCATAGCTCCAAATATGCTAAAATGGCCGAAACCTCCGAAATAAAGTTCTTATAATTCACTGAACAGACATAACCTTCGCAATAGCGGGACGCCCTTCGCGATAGCTAAGCAAAAACTCCACTGCCTCCAAAAACACTACGCGCTCGCGGCATAGGCCTCGCGAACGCGACACACAGAAGCTCCAACCTTATGCAAACTCATCTGCTACTTCGCGAACGCGAAGACATTTTCCCCGGTCCCCTGCTTCTCATCTCAAATCAATGCGAACGCGAGCATAAGGACGCGAACGTGATGCTCGGGCCTCACAAAGGTACATGAATGCGATAATATCGTCGGGAACGCGATGAAGGAAAAGGCCGTCTCCCACAATACTGTGCAATCGTGACCCAATCTTCCAATCACGAAGAAGGTCTGAAACACCAAAAATCAGCAGTGCCAAAGAACATGGAAATGATCCGAAATGCATCCGAAACTCAACCGAGCCCCTCGGGACCCCGTCCGAATATATCAAAAAGTCCCATAACATAATACAGACCTACTCGAGGCCTCAAATCACACATAAAAATATCAAAATGACAAATCACACCTCAAATCAAAGTTAATGAACTTTTGAACTTTCAACTTCCGAAACTCATGCCGAACCATATCAAATTAACTCGGAATGAACTCAAATTTTGCGCACAAGTCCCAAATGGCATAACGAAGCTATTCCAGTTCAAATTCCCAGAACCACGATCGGAACCCGATATCATTAAAGTCAACTCCCGGTCAAACTTATGAATATTCCAAACCTTCAAATTTCTAACTTGCGCCTATTAGTGTCGAAACCTTCTAGAAATATCCAAATTCAAATCTAGGTATAACCCCAAGTCCAAAATCACCATCTGGACCTAACGGAACTATCAAAACTCTGGTCCGAGGTCAATTACTCAAAAGTCATACTTGGTCAACTCTGTCAACTTAAAGCTTCCTAGTTGAGAATCATTCTTCCAAATAAATTCTGAATCACTTGAAAACCAAAACCGACGATACACACAAGTCATAATACACCATAAGAAGCTAATCATGCTCTCAAACCACCAAGCGATGTGCAAATTCTCAAAGCAAGTGGTCGGGTCGTTACACACTCCAGCTTTGGATGAATTTGATTTACAAAGACAAAGCAAAGTCAAGAAATTTTAGCCTTACTCATTTAGTTCAGCTTTGGAGAGCGCCTTTATTGGGGTTCAATTTTTATTTTCTAGTCTTATTCAGTTTGTTTAGTTTTCAATACAAAGGGCTTCATTGACTTCATCCTGAATCAATGCAAAGACAAAGCGGATATGATGCTTTACTCCAATTTTTTTCTTAATAGTTAATACGATAAAATACTCGATAATCGCTATTCCGATAGCAATCCGCCTAATGACTTATTGGTTAGCTAGCGAATTACTACATTTATAAACCGATAACCAATAAGCCAAACTGTTAGCGTAAATATTCTCCCAATTCACCCGTTAAGCACCCTTACTTCAAAGTTCAGTTTCTATGCGGAGGGAACTAAAAAAACAACACATATACATAATTTTTTTTTATCTAACTACACAGTATAATTTTTCACTGAAGAGGTATCAATTGACACCCTTTAAAATAAAGAGGCTCTGCCACTGCCCACTCGATCATCTCCTCCCCCATCTCTCCTTCCCTTTCCCCTTATGGATAAAAAAAATAAAAGAAATATTTATATGTAAAAATGTAAAAGAAAATGGTTATGTTACACGTTCCTCTCACTCTTTTAATGTAGATTTTTTTGCGTATTAACGGTGTGAGAAATATTATACGATTACATGTAATAAAAAATAAATGTATTCTTAACTTATAATTAATAGTATGTAACTTATTGTAAGAAGTTAAATTACACTGATAAAATTATGAAGGATTAAAGTAATTTTTTAGTACCAGTTGACCAACTCGAATACCATAATCTCAACATTCAGCACTTTCACTTTAGTTTTATTAGTTTTAGATCTCAGTTATAAGTGTTATTTTCTTTGTCCCAATTTATGTGATGGTGTTTGAATGAGCATATAATTAAGGGGAAAAATATTTAAAATTTATGGTCTAAACAAGTCATAAATATTTTTATGGTTATAAATCATATAATTAAAGGTGACATGAACTTGCTAAAATTAAATAGATACTAAATATAGAAAGATATTATATTTTGGACTAGCTAAAGAGGAAAGAGTATCACATAAATGTAGCGCTCCGAAAAGTTTCCAAGTATTTAATATCCATTAAAGGATTATCAAGCGCTAAACACGGTATTTCATGCTAATGAGAGCTAATAAAAATAATAATATCATTCGAATATGAAAATATATGTGGGACATATGAACCGTACTAAGTATGTTTAGAAGTGGGGAAAATAGTTTGGAACAAGTTAGAAATGTTAAGTGGAAAAGATGTTCAATGTCACACCTAACTTGACTTTGACGAGTATAATTCTCAAGTTATAAAGAGCTTTTATGTCATTTTTTATTCTAAATTGTATCCCTTCGAGTCTAGTTTTCAATGTTGCAAACTGTTCTCAATCGGAGCTCGGTATGAAAAGTTATGAGCATCTACTAAAAGGTATTGATAAGGTATAAAATGCATAACACTAAGTACAACTCGCTGCAACAGTTGGGATGGGTAAAAACAATGACTGTCAGCATATTATTAGGAAATTCTGAGTTGAGGTTTGGAATAAAGTTAGAGATTGAGATTGCGATTTTGTTTGCTAAGAAACATATTTTTTTTGGAGTTTTGAGTTAATTATTACTCCTAAAAACTAGTATTAACATCGTTCAGTCTTTGAAATCTCTAAAATCTTTCAAGTTGTTTAAGAATACCGAATTTTCCAAACTTATGGTTCTGTGAAAAATAAATTCACAAAGGTAACTACAATAACTCAAACTTATTTATCATGAGTAGTCGCATTGTGGCATTTATTTCAAAATGGTTGAAAGGTTGAATCATGAAACCCTAGTTTATAGCGTTCTGTAACGACCTGATCGGTCATTTTATGTAATTGCTCCCCGTTACCCCCTTTTATGCTTTACACATGCGTTTTTATGATTTTATTATTTTGGGATTGGTTAGTTTCGTCCCGAAAAGCTTTCCGGTTGATTTGGACCCTTGATTCTTTACTTAGAAGTTTAAATTAGAAATATTAACCCAACTTTGACTTTTGTGAAAATGATCCCCAGAACTGTGTTTTTATTGCTCTGATAGCTTATTATCGTGATTTTGGACTTGGACATATGTCCGAAATTGATTTTGGAAGTCCGTAGGTTGATTTGTGTTAATTTGCAAAAAAATGGCAATTTGAAGCTGAAAGATTTGACCGTAGGTTGATTTTTAGCTATCGAGCTTGGAATTTGATTTTGGGACTTGGAATAGGTCCGTTATAGTATTTAGAACTTTTCTGCAAAATTTGGTGTCCTATGGAGTTGATTTGATAGGATTCGGACGTTTAGTTGTAATTTTAGAAACTCTTGAACTTTACTTTGAAATTCATGCGTTCTAGTGTTCAATTTATAGTTTTAGATGTTATTTTTGTGTTTTGATCGCGCGAGCGAGTTCGTATGATATTTTTAGACTTGTATGGATGTTTAGTTTGGAGCCTAGAGGGCTCGGATGAAATTCGGACATGTTCCGGAGTGTGTTGGACCGAACTGGTGTCTGGTTCCCTCTGGTGTCGCAATTGGGAACACTAGAGTCGCATTTGCGACCATAGCAGGGAACCTACAGGTATCGCAAATGCGATGCCTTGGTCGCATTTGCGAAGAAATTTTGAGTTGGGCTAGGTTCGCATTTGCGATGGTATTTGTCGTAATTGCGAGAGCAGCAGGGTTCGCAATTGCGAACCCATCTTCGCATTTGTGAAGAGCTTCCCAGACCTTCAGTGCCACAATTGCGATAACTACAGCTGAACGTAAGGGCTGAAAGTCGGGAGTTTATCTCTCATTCTCTAATTTTGGAACACTATACTCGGTCGGAGGCGATTTGGGGAGGGGATTTTCACCTACAAACCTTGGGTAAGTGATTATAATCTATTTCTAATCATATTCCATCAACATATCTTAGATTTTAACATCAAAACATGTGAATCAAAGTGAAAATTTGTGAAACTTTGTCAAGTTTTTGAAAAATAAGAAATTTAGTTTTGAGAGTCGATTTGGACTCGAATTTTGAAACTAATCACATATATGAACTCGTAGGGTCATGGGTAGACGGAATCTACCATTGGACTCAGGTTTTTGATGGGGGCGGGCCTCGGGTTGATTTTTGTTGACGTTTTGGAGAAAAATATAAAGATCTTAGCTTTATCTATTGTAATTGAATTCCATAGCATTGTTTGATGATATTAAGTTGATTTTGGTTAGATTTGAGCCGTGTGGAGGCAGAGTTTAAGGGAAAAACTATTTTCGAGTGTTAATTTGGCCTAGTTGAGGTAAGTGTCTTGCTTAACTTCGTGTGTGGGAACTACCCCTTACGATTGGTAATGTTTGATTCAATTGTGCTAAGTGAAAATCATGTACACAAGGTGACGAATGGGTACATGGGTTGTACATGATATTTGACCAGTTTAGGCTACTTAGACTATTTTCATGCTTTAATTGAAATGCTATATCATGTTCTAAATTCTCCTAGTCAATCTGTTCTTACTTGTGTTAGTCTATCTTTACATTCCTTAAATGATTTCGTTAACACTTACTCTACCTCCTACTTGATAAATTGCCCTCATGATTTAGTTGAACTTGTTGCATCTTTTATTGTTACATGCTATCTCTTCATTATTGATTGTCATTATTTGAAGTCATTATACATGTTATCTCTTTCATCGTTGATTATCATTAATTGATGTTATTGTTCATGTTAACTCTTTCATTGTTGATTACCATTATTTGAAGTTATTCTTCATGTTATCTCTTTCATTATTGATTTTATTATTTGAAGTCATTGCTACACGTTATCTCTTCCATTGTTAGTTATTCTTATTTAACATCGTGGTTATACATTGTCCTCATTTTTGAGTTATTGGTGTTGAAGTTGTGAAAGTCGTTATTATCGCGTTAAAGCAAAATTCTTATTGTTGAAACATCTTCCTTTTTAGCATTTTACATTCATTATTGTTGTTGATATTCTTGTACCCGTTGTGGTGGACCCGTGGGCTATTGTTGTGGAAATACTGATCTTGTGGATTGTTGGCAAATTTTGATATATGGGCACCTGCGGTGCGAGTTGTTATTATCGTGTGATATTGACGCGCATGCCACGGTATAATGCTTGGGGTTGATGTGCATGCGGTGGTATAAGGTGGGACTTATGTGAGTGTTGCTTGTAGGGGAACTACGTGAAGCCATGCGACATCATAAGGTGGGCTAAAGTACGTGTAGCTATTTTGGAAAAACTATTTTTAAAACCTATTTCAAATGTAAGGCTCACGCGACGGTATAAGGAAAGATTATGATTGAGATTGTGTTATGAATACGAGGCGGTACCTCGGTTGTGATTCTTGATTTGTACAAGTCGGTACCTCGGTGGTGCTTCTTATTGTACACGAGGCGGTACCTCGTTGTGTTATTTTGTTGTTTATCTCATGTTGTAAGGAGTTTTTGGCGGAAATGTTCTTGCTGTTTTGTTCTTCTTGGTTCTAGCAGTTGTTATCCGTCTATGATCATTTTGGTTCTCTTCAGCTGCTCCTTTTATGTGTTCCCATGTTAAACTTCCGGTATTAGTTCATGTTATTATTTTTTTTTGTATCAGTTATTTCTTTGCTTTCCATTATTTATCCTTATTTCATTTCCAAACTTCTTATTTATATCCTAGTAGGTGTCTTGACCTGGCCTCGTCACTACTCTACCGAGGTTAGGCTTGATAGGGTACCATTATGGTGTACTCATACTACGCTTCTACACATTTTTGTGCAGATCCAAGTACGTTTGCTCGTGCCGGTCGTTAGAGATCATTTATAGCTGCCTTACTGAGACTTCAAGGTATGCCCACCCGGCGTCCGCAGGCCTCAGAGTCATCTTCCCTATTTTACTCCTTGTTATAATTCTTTCAGACAGTGATGTGTTAGATATTCTAGTTTTATTTTATAGAACTTATGACTCAGTTCCACCGATTTTGGGGAGTGTATTGATGAGATTTTGTTTTGTTTCGGAAGGTTAGATTAGTTATTCAACTTTGTGTTAGTATTATGATAATTTTTATTGCCAAGTTATTATTATTTGTTAGGCTTACCTAGTTTTGGAGATGAAGTGCCATCACGACATCCTAGAGAAGAAAATTGGGGTCGTGACAAGTTCGTATCAGAGCTCTATGTTCATAGGTGTTATGAGTCACAAACAGGTTAGTAGAGTCTTGTGGGTCGGTATGGAGACGTCTGTACTTATCTTTGAGAGGCTATGGAACTGTTAGGAAAACTTCACTTCTTTGATTCCTTATCGTGCGAATTGGTCGACTTCCAGAAACTGAACCTTTGACTTTCTATTCTCACACAGATGGTGAGGACACACACCGCTAGATCCGACGATCAAACACCCGCACTCCCTACTAGAGCTGCGAGAGTCTGGGACCGGGGCAGAGGTCGAGGAGGGGCACATGGTGCATCCAGAGCACCTGCCCGAGCTGTGACGAAGGAGTCACCAGTAGCTCTAGTTGGGGGACAGGCACCCGAGGCGCATGTTGCCACCCCAGCACTTTAGGAGACCCTCACACAGTTCTTGAGCATGTACGGTACCTTAGCTCAAGCGCGGTTGATTACACTTGCACTAGCCACATTTCAGGCTAGGGGAGGAGCACATACTTCCGCGACCCGTACCCCAGAGCAGCAGGTCCAGATTTATCAGGTCCTAGAGGTTATACCGGTACAACCTGTTGCTCCGATTTAGCCCGTGGTTAGGGCAGCAACATATGAGGAGGAGCAACTTAGGCTTGAGAGGTTCAAGAAGTACCACCCTCCTACTTTCAGTGGATTGGCTTCAGAGGATGCATGCGGTATTCTTGAGGAGTGTCACCATATTCTCTGCACTATGGGTATTGTGGAGACGAGCGGGGTTGCCTTCACTACTTTCTAGCTGTTTGGAGCGGCATATCAGTGATGGCGAGTGTACGGGGAGGGTAGCCTAGCCGTGGCAGCTTCGCTTATATGGATTCGATTTTCAGGGTTATTATTGAGAGAGTTTGTTCCTTAGACACTCCGAGATGCATGGCGCGCAGAGATTGAGCAGCTGCGTCAGGGTGCTATGATAGTGTCGGAGTATGCTGTCTAATTCAGTGACTTGTCCAGACACGCACCTGCCTTGGTTTCTATGGTCCGAGAGCGAGTTCGTCAATTTATCGAGGGGCTCAACTATGGTATTAGATTCCGCATGGTTCGAGAGTTGGAGACAGATACCCCGTATTAGAAGGTGGTAGAGATTGCTCAGAGGTTAGAGGGTATGCGGGGCCATGATAGAGATAATAGGGAGGCCAAGAGGCCTCGAGGTACTGGAGGATTTAGTGGTGGCCACGCTGCAGCTACAGCCCGTCATAGTAAGGGTTATGTGAGCCATCTAGTTCATGGGGCACTTCCATCGTCTAGTGGTGCTCCGGTTGTTCCGAGGTCTCAGGTTGCACACTTTGCTCAGCCACTTTCTAGTGCACCTCCTGCACGGGGTGCCTTCATCGGTCAGTCCAGTCGACCAGGCCCGAGCCAGTCCCAGCCACCATGCCCACCGAGAGCTTGGTTTGAGTGTGGTGATACTCGTCATATTGTCAGAGACTGCCCCAGACTCAGGAGGGGTGCACCTTCCCAAACTACTCAGGCTCCAAGGATTCAGCCAGGTCCACAGACTTCTTAGGCCATGATTGCTGCCCTAGTTGCCGCTCCACCTGCACATCCAGTTAGGGGTGTGGGACGAGCGGGTAGAGGTCGCCCTAGAGGAGGGGGGCAGGCCAGATTCTATGCTTTTCTTGGTAGGACGGAGGCAGTTGCTTCTGATTCAGTCATTATAGGTATGGTTTTGGTTTGCCATAGAGATGCATCACTCTTTTTTGATCCGGGATCCACTTATTCATACGTTTCATCTTCCTTTGCTCTGTATTTGGATATATCATGTGATTTTTTGAGTTCTCCTATTTTTGTGTCCACGCCTGTGGGAGATTCTATTATTGTGGACCGTGTGTATCGCTCGTATTTAGTTGTTATTTGTGGTTTGAGACAAGAGTTGATTTATTGTTACTTAGTATAGTAGACTTTGATGTTATCTTGGGCATGGACTGGGTGTCGCCCTATCATGCTATTCTAGATTGTCACGCAAAGACGATGATGTTGGACATGCCTGGCTTGCCACGATTTGAGTGGAGCGGTGCATTAGATTATGTTCCTAGCAGGGTTGTATCATTCCTAAAGGCTCGGCAGATGGTTGAGAAGGGTTGTGATGCTTATCTAGCTTTTGTGAGAGATTCTAGTGCTATATGCCTACCGTTGAGTCAGTTTTGGTAGTGAGAGATTTTCCAGATGTATTTCCAGCGGATCTTCTGGTCATGCCGCCCGTTAGGGATATAGATTTTGGTATTGACTTGTTGCTGGGCACTCAACCCATTTCTATTCACCCATATCGTATGGCCCCAGCGGAGCTGAAGGAGTTAAAGGAGCAGTTGTAAGATTTGCTTGATCAGGGTTTCATTCGGCCTAGTGTATCGTCGTGGGTTGCTCCAGTCTTGTTTGTGAAGAAAAAAGATAGTTCTATACGCATGTGTATTGATTATTGGCAGTTGAACAAGGTTAAAGTGAAGAAAAGGTATCCATTGCCACGCATTGATGACCTATTTGATCAACCATAGGGTGCCAGAGTGTTCTCAAAGATTGATTTTCAATCGGGTTATCATCAGCTGAAGATTCGGGATCTGAATATTCCGAAGACTGCCTTTAGGATTCTGTATGGTCACTACGAGTTCCTTATTATGTCACTCGGGGATGACCAATGCCCCATCATCATTTATGTACCTAATGAACAATGTATTCCAGCCCTGTATCACCATTCTATATCATCCCTGGAAAGCCAATGTGATAGCTGATAACTAGGGATTCTAGTTTATTTTATACTCCTTTTTGCTTGAGTTTTGGATTAAAAATATATACAAGTAATCCCGAAAGCTTACATGTTGTGCTTGTTTGCAGTGTTTGGTCAAAAAAAGTGACAAGAAGTCAAAACCAGCTCAAAAAGGAGTGAAACCTGCACAAGTGCCAAGGACAAGTCAAAGCACCGCTGCAGCATAAAATCCACTGCGGCTGCAACAGACCCACCGCGGCCGCAGTCCGCAGTGGCAAAGATCAGAGAAGATGCTATTTCGGAAGTTCAAGCAACGTGGTCCGCGGTAGCCTCATCGCGGCCGCATTCCATTTGTTGCTGTTCGCGGAGAAGGGATTCAAAGAATGTAAAGTTTGGAAGATTCAAGACATCGCGGCCGCATTCCGTTTCTCGCGGTCCGCGGTGAAGCCACCGCGGCCGCGGTCCATTTATTGCTGTCCGCGGTGGCTGGATTCAGAGAACAGAAAATTGAAGCTAAAAGCCCCATCGCGGTTGCGCTCCATTTCTTGCGGACCGCGATACCTCCGTTAGGGCTATTTTTGTCCAAAAAATTCGGCTTTGTATAAATACTTCTTTTTCAGATTGTTAGGGTATCTTTATCATAGCTGAGCATGTAAAGGCCGTTTTGGACCTATTTTGAGTAATTTTGTAGCTAGTTCAACATTGAATCTTTAAATCTTAGCTTGTAATTATATTATATGGGCTATTCTTCATCTAAATATCTGATTTCTTCTATTATTATGAGTAGCTAGACCCATTAGCTAGGGTTGTGGCTCAACCCTAGTGTGGATATTTGATGGGTCCTTTGTTTTAAGGCTTAGATGTTTATGGGCGGTTGATATTTGGACTGATTTGTGTTTTTCATGTTGAATTAGTGGCTGCAAATACTAATTTATGCCTTTTTGATTTGGGCTCTTCTTGAGAAAGAGAGTTTGAGTCTAGGAAAATCAGTTGAACAAGGAATTGGGGCGTATTCAAGAGATTGATAGCCCCAATTAAAGGGTTAAATCTAGAGATAGTAATACCCGACTTGAGCCTATATTGCTTGTACAATTTTGACACCCAAATCGTCTTGAGAAAGTCAATTAGGGCAAAGTCACTCAAGCTACCGAGAGGTATAGAGTGAGTAGTGTCGTGCATTGGCTATATCGCGATCCCCAAACATAACAACTTTGCCTTAGGCTTTAGAACCCGTCAAGTATTCACCTAGGAGAAAGTCACTTCCCTAGTGCCTCATTAACCATTTAGAAAACCTTTCAATCATTTATACTTAGCTTATTTCGCACATCATTTTTATAAAATTAGAAGTAACAAACAAACAATTATGATTGGAAGTGTAATCAAGAACACTACACACTGCTAGTTTAGATAGGAATCCAAATCCCAAACATTCTAGCTCCCTATGGATTCGATCCTAACCTTTTCGGGTAAAAGCTGCATCGACTGCTCTTGCCACTTTGTAGTGGGGCAAGGGTTGGACCCGATCACTTCTTGGCGCCGTTGTCGGGGAGCTAACTGTTTTGGCTATCTATCTAAATAGTTTTGTGTATTGTTTTTCTTTCCTTTTGTGATACTAATTTGTGTGTGACGCCAATTCAGGTACAAAATAGCGGCAAACAACAACAATGACCCTCTTGGAAACGTGGTCCCGGGGGAGGAGGTTGATGATAACGGTGAAGATGAGGTGCCTCTTGTACCTCAAGGACAAAGGAGAGGCCGACAGGCTAATGATAATAATATTCCAGACCCTCCCCCGCCACCTCCCAGAGTTGTACCTCGAGTGCTTCCCAACAAAGGATATGCTAGTGCAATTGTCCCACCCCGGATCCGGGCAGGCAATTTTCAAATTACCAACGTGATGTTGACATTGTTGGAGCAACGAGGGTATTTCACAGGTGCTCCCCATCAAAATGCTTACAAGCACCTTAAAGGATTTGTTGATACATGTTGGGGGAGCAAGCAAACGAATGTGTCCGAGGATGCCTTGCGGTTGAGATTATTCCCTTTCTCTCTTCGAGGGAAAGCATTGGATTGGCTGGAGAGACTCCCCAACCACTCCATCCATACATGGGATGAGTTGGCGGATAAATTCATTGCAAAGTTTTTCTCGCCGGGTCACATGGCAACCTTGAGGGTGAAATCTTAGCTTTCAAACAGGAGCCCAATGAACCACTGCATGAGATATGGGAGAGATACCGGACAATGGTGAAGGAATGCCCAAATAATTATATGACTGAGGCAATGATACAACAGACATTCTACCGAGGCATTAACACGACAAATCAGTGCATAGTGAACCAACTAGCTGGGGGCAATTTCATGAACACACTGTATGATCAAGCTTGTGAGATACTGGATGAGATGGCGGACACTTCTTTCGCTTGGCAAAGTCGAGCCAATGTGCCACAGGGTGACCCCACGGTCATTCACTTGCACAAAGAGCTCCATGACATGGACAGGCAATAGCAGAACTAACAACAACAATGAACCAGGTAGCAAAGGCACAATTACAACAGGTTCAAACTCTAGGACAAGTAAATGCTATGGAGGGTGTCAACATGTTAGTGAACAAAAGAAGACAAAGAGGGCAACAGAACCAAGGGAGTCTGGATCAATATGATCAAGATAGTGGTGGGTTCCAAGATGATGGGCACGATGAGCAGAATAAAGAAATGCAATACGTGAACAGCTATCAAGGCCAAAGGGGCAATTCTTCTAACCAACAACAACAATGGAGATCCCAAGGCAATTGGGGAAATCAACAACAACAAGGGAACAATAATTGGGGGAACAACAACCAAAATCCAAACTGGGGCAACCAGAACAATAATCAGAACAATCAGGGTAATTGGGGTGGCAACAACAACAACTGGGGTGGAAACAACAATCAGGGTGGTTGAAACAATAGCAATCAGGGAAATCGGGGGCAAGGATTTCAAAGGCCCCAGATGTATCAACAACCAAACAATCCACCCCCATTTTCGTCCCAAGGTCCTAGTTCATCCAACAATGAAATGGGGAGAATCAAAATGATGTTTGAACAGATGATGAAAAAGAATGCCGACTCCGATGCTTAGTTGGCATCCCACAATACTTCAATCAGAAACTTGGAGGTTTAATTAGGCCAATTCTCACAATCCTTGAATACTCGCCCTAAGGGGGCTCTACCTAGTGATACGGTAGTCAACCCGAAGGGTGGGAACAATACCAGGCATGCAATGGCGGTAACTACAAGAAGTGGACTAGGCGGTGATGTGAATGCCTCCAAACAAAAATAAATTTTGAGTGATGAAGTTGAGTTGCAAGAGGATGAGATCCCTTTGGTGGTTGAGAATGTGATTGATGAGAACTTGAATGAAGAAGTGAGGATTGATATCAAAGAGACCGAGGTGGAAACTTAGAATGACGTGAACCCATCTAGGGAACACGTAATAGACATGCCGAAAACGGTTGTGCCTAAAGCCAAGGCTCTTTTGCCAAGGCCACCTCCACCTTATCCTCAACGGCTCGCGAATCAGAAAAATGAGAACCAATTTAAGAAATTTATTGACATGATGAAGAGCTTATCCATTAATGTACCTTTGGTGAAGGCTTTAGAGCAAATGCCGGGTTACGCCAAATTCATGAAAGACTTGGTGACAAAGAAAAGATCCATGGATTATGAAACTATCAAGATGACCCACCAAGTTAGTGCAATAGTGTACTCAATGGCTCCGAAGCTAGAAGATCCCGGTGCTTTCACCATTCCTTGCACCATTGGGAGTGCAGACTTTGCAAAAGCTCTATGTGATTTGGGGGCAAGTATCAACTTGATGCCCTACTTAGTTTTCAAGACATTGGGTATTGGGCAACCGAGGCCGACTTCCATGAGACTGCAAATGGCGGATAGAACAATGAAGAGGCCATTGGGTATAATTGATGATGTTCTTGTCCGGGTGGACAAATTTATCTTGCCGGCTGATTTTGTGATTCTCGATTGCGAGGTCGATTTTGAGGTGCCTATAATCTTTGGAAGACCTTTCCTTGCAACTGGGAAGGCCTTAGTTGATGTGGAAGCAGGGGAACTCCTTCCAGGTGGGTGATGAAAAAGTGGTCTTTCATGTGTGTAAGTCAATGAAGCAGCCAAATTGTACTGAAGTGTGCTCGTTCGTGGATCTTGTCACGGCAGTGATAATTGATGATTCTAGTGCAATGATCAATGTGGAGGACCCTCTAGACGCGGTATTGTTGAATCTTGATGTAAATGAAGATGAAGGCCAGGTGGAGTGTGTTAATACTTTACATGAATGGGCTCTTACTCTTATGAGCCTCAGAAGCTCTCTTTGGATCTTGAGAATAGGAAGACTCCACCAACAAAGCCCTCAATCGAGGAACCTCCCGTGTTGGAGTTGAAGTCGTTGCCTCCACACCTCAGGTATGAATTCTTAGGCCCTAGTTCAACTTTGCCAGTTATTCTTTCCTCTTGTCCTACTAACATGTAGGTAGATGCCACATTGGCGGTGCTCCAAAAATGGAAGAAGGCAATTGGATATACTTTAGCTGATATTCGGGGGATAAGCCCCACCTTTTGTATGCACAAGATTATTCTTGAAGATGACGCAAAGCCCTCCTTGGAACATCAAAGGAGGTTGAACGAGGCAATTCAAGAAGTTGTGAAAAAGGAGGTGATCAAGTAGTTGGATGTCGGGGTTGTGTACCCCATCTCTGATAGTTCTTGGACTTCGCCGGTGCAATGTGTGCCGAAGAAGGGTGGTATGATCGTGGTTACCAATGCGCAAAATGAGTTAATTCCTACCAAGACTGTCACCGGATGGAGGGTGTGTATGGATTACCGCAAGTTGAACAAAGTGACCCGCAAAGATCACTTTCCATTGCCTTTTCTTGACCAGATGCTAGATAGACTTGCTAGGCGTGCCTTCTATTGTTTCTTGGATGGGTATTCTGGGTACAACCAAATTTTGATTGCTCCGGAATATCAGGAGAAGACCACCTTCACTTGCCCATATGGTACCTTTGCCTTTTCTAGGATGCCATTTGGGTTATGTAATGCACCGGCTACATTCCAGCGGTGTATGATGGCCATATTTACCGACATGGTGGAGGACATTTTGGAGGTGTTCATGGACGACTTCAATGTTGTGGGTGACTCTTTTAATGAATGTTTGAAGAATCTTGATGGGGTGTTGGCCCGGTGTGAAGAAACCAATCTTGTGCTCAACTGGGAAAAATGCCACTTCATGGTTGAGGAGGGCATAGTCCTTGGCCATAAAATCTCAAAGCATGGTATAGAGATGGACAAAGCTAAAATTGAAGTGATTTCAAGGCTCCCTCCCCCTACTTCAGTCAAGGGGGTTAGAAGTTTTCTTGGGCATGCGGGGTTCTACCAGAGATTGTTGATACCCAATTTTTTTCTGTATATTTTTTATATGTAAAATACTTTCAAAATAGTATATATATGCATATATAAGCATGTCCAAGTGTTTTATTATTTTTTCCAATTTTTTAAAAGATTTTTAAACCAATTTATTGCCCTATTTTAGCAGTACAAAAACCAATAATTATTCCCAAATTATCCTTTTGGTGATTCAGTTATTGTATTCTCATATTTATACCAATATATAGCTAAGGTAATTTTGGCACATTTTTTTAAAATTGATTTGGTATTTTTAAAGCTAAATTGCACTAAATTGCAATTTTAGCCTATCTTAAGAATTAATTGCGTTTATAATTACAAATTTGATTCCAGTATTTTTAATCTAATATTTATATACTATTAATTAATTTAGCACCTTTAATTTATTTTCCGAAATCGTTTTACTGTTTTATAAAATAAAAAGGGAAAAATGGCTATTTAAAAGTTAGCCCCATTTCATTTCAATTTTAGCCCAAATTAACCCCCCATAATCAACCCAATTTCAATCTCAAACCGGACCAGCCCAATTCCTAAATTACCCGACCCCTAACCATTAATAAAACCCGCCCGACTCCCCTTTTGATCCAGGCCGTTGATCATTTTGATCAACGGCCATAATTACCCCTTTCCTTTTTAATTTCCCAAACACCCTAACCCTAATCACTTTCACCTAATCAGCCGCCTTTGAACCCCTTCGTCTCTCAAACTCTCTCGAACATTCCTGGAACCCTAATCGTCTCCCACCGTCTTCAACCTCGAAACCCACCGGAAACCATGGTTTCTCCGGCCATGGGAGTCTTATATTCACCTCTTGTCGCTCTTATGTGCTCGATACTTGAAGATTCGAGGCCAGACCTCGAAGGTCTTCACTCAGACCTTCGGCGACTCGAGGTTTTCGGCCATCTCCGGCCTTGCTCCGGCGTGCTATAGTTGTTTGAGTCTGATTCCGACCTCTCCAACTCAGGTCAATGACTTTTCAAAGCCTTCTCATTCTAGGGTTCTTCTGAAACCCTAACCTTTCGAGGTTTTCTCCGATTCTTTTTAGATCTGTTGTGTATCTATGCTCTACTTGAGTTTTCAAATGATTTCCCTAATTTTTCTTTTGAAAATTACTTTCAAAACCCTTCTTTTCCGATTTAGGGTTTTTTGGAAAGTGTTTAAGTGTTTTATGATTTTTCTTCTTTGTTATTCGTATTGTTCTCTTACTGTGTTTCCTATATCATGTTCTCGCATGCTTTCTACTGTGTTCTTGTGCTTTTCCTTTTACCATGTTCTTGTATGTTCTTTTTACTGAGTTTTACACTCCGTTCTTGTATGTTCTTTACTGTGTTCTATATGCTCCACGCTTGTGTTTCTTCTACCATGTTTTCCATATTATGTTCTCATGTGCTTTCTACTATGTTCTGGTACTTCTTCTACTATGTCCTGCTATACTATACATTTCTACTGTGTTCTTCGATATTTTCCTGCTACTGATCCTTGTTTAGGTTTCTTCTGAGAAAAACTTTCTTAAGCATGTTTCTTCTACTCCTTCTACTGTGTTTACATATTTTCTTATGAGTTTCTGAAAGAAACCCCTGAGCTGGTTTCGACTACTTGCCTCCTCATCCCTGTATTTGATTCTAGGTGGAAACCCTAGAATTTGGGGATTCCGCTGGTTTGATTATGTGAACTAGGGCTTTGTTTTAGAACCCTTAACTCCTTCAGACTGACTTTGAGTCTCTGAGCTGAGTTTGGACATCTTTTGTACAATTCTGAACTTTTTGTTAAAACTCTCCTACACTGGAGTTTCCACTGATTTTACAATGGCTCGACTAGTTTCTTTCATGTTTAATGTGTCTGTATGATTTATATGTGATGAATCCTTCTTCAAAAAGGTTTTCAAACTAGTGATTGACTCAGAATTCCTTTTTAGTAGGTCTAATTGATTGTTTGCTGATTTTCCTTAAGTTAAAAACCTTTTCCATCTTTCTGACTTGGTTCATTCATACCAAATCTCAGACCTTGTGATTTCTTGGCTGTTAATTGATTTTCTTTCCTAAATTGTACAACCGTGTATTTCAGAGACCTTGTCCTTAAATAACCTTTATGTATTTACCCTCAATTGCAAGCTTTACACAAGTATTTGATTAATTTCTTTCCTTAATTGTGTTATACCCGTTTGAATTTGAATCCCTTAATTAAAGGGAGTCTTATGTGATTGATTTACAATCAGTCTTCAATTATTTTCTTACCTTATTTCCTCATGACCTCCACACTATAAATACACGACCCCTCTTTTCACAAAACACACACGATTAACACACTTCAGACCTCACAATTTCACAATCTCTCTTGAACTCACACTCACAGTATCCTGTCTCACTTTGGCTTTTACAAGACTACTGCCTTTCCTACTTGTTTCTTTGAAACTGATATGTTCTAATTTAAGTTTCAGCATCACCCCAATGTGTTTACATACAGTTTTCTTTTGTATCCATGTCTACTTTATTGTTTTCTGTGGAGTTTGATATTTAGTTTAGTAATGCCTATGTTCTACTGCTTGTTTCTTTTATGAATCTTTGCTCCCTACCCCATTACCCCTATGTGTTTATGAGTGGTGACTCAGGGCGTGGCAATATGAGTTGTTGTCCATGAACTGAGTTCTGAACCTTAACCTCCAAACAGGCTGGAGGGTGTGCCAGCACCTTCCATTACTGAGTATACCTATCAGCCTGCTCTCCTTATGTTCTTGCAAATTCCCACTCCCCTACACCCTTATGTGTGCTGATTTTAAGTTATTCCCCTTTTCCCTTTCCCCTTTTAGAATTCCCTTCTGCACTTACACTCTCTCCTAGTTTCTAAGTTCTGCCCCTCTCTGGTGAGCCTTGCCTTGGGACCTTGAGTTCCCTCTGAACTTGGACACCTGAGGGCTGGCCCTTCCACACTGCACTATTGTCCTGATTTGGTAATGTATTTGGGGTGTAAGCACTGCCCGGAGTCCATGAGGCTCTTAGGGAACTCTGACACACCCCAAATGAGAGAAAGGCTTTTGAAATCTGATCTTTGGAGATGGTTTACTTCATACTTCAGACAGGAAGTCTGAATCAGGCTCTCCTTGGTTGTAATTTTCAATTTCTGATGTATTTTTTTTCTTTATTCTCTTTGGGCTGTAATAAACTTTGTAATAAACTTTCGGGGATGTTTAGTGAAAATGGAGTGGTAACTACGCATGAAAAAGGTAGATAACTTGCCTATAGGAATCTCCAATTTCAGTATTTCTCATGTAGTTACCATGCCTATAAGACTTCTGCACTTTCATATAGTTACCATGCCTATAAGACTTCTGCACTTTCATATAGTTACCATGCCTATAAAACTTAGGCACTTTCATATAGTTACCATGCCTATAAAACTTATGCATTTTCATGTAGTTACCATAAGATTTCTGCACCTCATTTAGCTATCATGTCTATAAGAAACTCTGCATTCTCTTTTAGATACCATAACTATAGGGATTCTGCACTTTCATGTAGATATTATGTCTATAGCTTCTGCACACGCACGTAGAGAATACGCCTATAGGTCTTTTAAATCTTGCATACCCGCTTTTCACTAGGCAACTTATCTATAGGCCCTAATACCGAAATATGTAATCAGATACGCAACGCTTAGATATCATGTTGTAGAATTTCTGCATTCTTCTATGTCTATAACAAAGTTTTAAGTTGGAAAACACATAGAAAGCATGGCAATAGGGGTTCTAATTCAAATCTAAATCGCCTCATTCGTTTATAATTTTAAAACTGGCATTACCAATGGCAGAACCTATGCTCGTTTTTTTTTACTGGCAACTTTCTTTTTACCTAAATCGATTTGCAATCAGTTCTTCTTCTTTTGTTTTTGAAATCAGTAGATATCATGCCTATAGGTTTCGTCTATCACTTAGGCAAGCCTCAGGATAAACTTATAAACTGAACCAGATTTTATTAACTACAACCAGCAGGCAGGCCTGATTCGGGCTTCTTATCAAAACTATGTAATAAATCAGTCAGCCACCAATTCCCTTTAAGTTTTATTTAGACCTTAAAAAGTACGTGTAAGACATGCTAAACTATGTGTTTTCTCTGGTTTAAGGAGGTTTGTCTGAGCCTTATTATTTGTTTATCTGCTCTCCCCCAAACTTGCTATATGTGTTTTGATTGTCGCCTTAGTATTTTAACCTTTTGAAACCACAAATAAGCCAATGTCCCCTCCTTTTAGGATTAGTAATCCCAAATACCTTCGGGATGGATAGATTTGGGGCGGGTAATAGCATGCAATAAGTAAACGAGACTATTCCGCGCTTTAGTACCTTAATGGGGTGGGAAAGGGTAGATATGGATATGATGACCACGCGATAACACCACGTGTATAAGTGATTACCGTGTGTTGTGTGGGGCGATCCATATTATTTATAAACCTAGGACCCCCCTCTCTTTTACTTGTTTATTTCATTGTTTATTTTCAAATTTCTCAAACTATTTTTTTTTCTCAAAATGCAGCTTTTCTTTCGTTTCTTTTCACTCCATCTTTTTTGCAACCTTTATGTGAAAATCCCCTCTTATTTGAAGCCTTATTTGTCTATATGTTATTTGTACCCTAAAGTCACAACAATAGCATGGCCGGAAACCACAGTAGTGGATTCTGAGGGGTGCCTAACACCTTCCCCTTGGAATAATTTCATGCCCTTACCTAATCTCTGGTTATCCAAACAAAACCCTTCTTAGTGTCCTAATGCACTTTAATCATTAGGTGGCGACTCTTCACTTCTCTTAAACCCAATTCCTAAAAGGGAACGAGTTGTCATCCCAAATGTCATAAACCCAATTTTGCGAGAAAAAGGGGGCATCGATAGCATGGCGACTCTGCTGGGGATTTCTTTTTGGCTTTTACCATTTCAAGCTATTACTGTGACTTTACATTTCTTATGTGCCTTTATTTGTGTAATCCATTTAAGTATTTAATTCCTTCTCCTGCTGCAAAAACTGACTCGTTTCTTTGTTTCTTTCCTTTATTTCTATTACTGCTTTCCTTTATTACTGTTTTGAATTATGAGGACTTGTTGTAATTATCGCTTTTGTAACGTGCAAATACATGACAACTTATTTTAATTATTGCATAAGCATGCTTTCAACATCATATTCCACTCGTGCCAAACAAAATACCATAGCAACGCTTATAATGAGTGGTTGCGCTTTTCCGATATTATCACCCCCTAAATCCGGCAAAGGCATATTTGCGGTAAAACCAGTCGATCAACGGTGTAGTCGACGGTTCCGCGCCTTTCCCTCTTGAGTTATCCGCTCAAGGGTACCAGTCTAATACCCCATAGAAACCCTACTCTGTTTAAATTGTGCATGCATCATGATTAAACCTAGTCGAGTCAGTTGTGTTGTCCGCATAATGACTCTTTAAGATAGCCTTGTCCAAGTCCACCGGGTTTCCTTGAAACCCAAACGGACGCTACCACATTTTGTGCATTTATTTGGAGAACTAAATGCTTGCTATGCCAATTATTGATATTTAGTAGTCGAGTCTGGTGTGGGGTAAGGGCCTAACACTTTGTCTTGCAAAAATATGAGGCACGAAGTCCCCAGATTCGGCATGGTCACCAACATCCACCCGAAATTGCTAAACTGGTGGGAAGATATTCATTCCAGTGATCAAGCTCTTGTCAGGAAATATCTAGGAGATCTATCTTCTCTCTCGGAAATTCAACCCAACAACAAAGTCATAGAAGCTGCCACTCTGTTTTGGGATTGTGATAGGTCTGTGTTCTGCTTTGGGGACATTGAGATGACATCATTGCTCGAGGAAATAGGAGGACTGGCTGGTATACCGCGGGAAACTCTGGGTTTATTGATGCCGGAAAATCGCAAGGGTAGAGGTTTTCACAAGATGATGGGTCTAAAGAAAAATCCAGACTTGACATGTTTGAAGGAGTCATACATTCCCTTTGACTACTTGTACGAGATGTTTGGTCACAGCAAATCTTACCGTACTTATCCTGACGAGTTCGCCCTTACATCATTGGGGCATATTCATCGAAGGGTCTTTGTCTTCATGTTCTGTTTCTTGGGGATGATAGTATTTCCAATGAAGAAAGCAAGACTCCATTCCGGGCTAGCTATGGTCACCAAAACTCTAATGGAAGGAATCGACGGACAACCATTCAGTCTTGTGCCAATGATCATTATAGAAATATACCGAGCCCTAGAAAGGTGTCAACAGGGGGCCAAACATTTCGAGGGTTGTAATCTGCTACTTCAACTTTGGCTCATGGAACTTCTCCAAAGGGGTGAGTACCGACAGGAAATCCATCGAAGGGACTGGGACGATCATATCGCCTTTCATCATCCAAAGCGAATGAATTATATGCCCAACATGTTCGCCCAACCGGAGAATGCTAGAGAATGGGCCGAACTCTTTGATAACTTGACTGAGGACCAAGTACAATGGACGTTCGAGTGGTTCCCTACTGAAGAATTCATCATTCGATCAAGGATGCGCCATTTCTGATACTGATCGATTTGAGGGGGACCTACCCTTATGCCCCTCTCCGAGTTATGAGACAGGCTGGCAGGAAGCAGGTTATACCAAGGGTCGACAAGATGAGTCACTTCCGAGCTGACTTCCAGAATGACGATAGTCCGCACAGGTGCCAGGCTTAGCATATGTGGCATTGCAAAATTGTCTTGGGAAAAGACACCATTGAACCAGACAGATACCATACTGGTTGTACCCCACACTATTCAGGCTGGCTGGCGGACAATCACAACGGTTTGGGTCAACCCGGGTTTGTTCGAGGTCACAGGATCATCGATGAAAAGGCTGAGGCACAGGTCAAGTATAACCAATTGCGCAAGAGGACTCGGGAATGTGAAAATGAGCACCATGAAATACAAGAAGCCAATCAAAAGCTAATTGAAGAATGGAAGGATATGGCTATCGACGCCAACAAACAACTAGTCTGTTTGGAGCGGGGTATAGTGGAATTGGAAAAGAAGTTTCTGAAGAGGGTTGATGACTGCCGAATCGCTGAAGTAAATGAAGGTGGACATCTGGACAGAGCTTACTTGCTACTAGGACTCCGCGAGCTGGGAGAGTTGTTCGATAGAGCCAACAATGCCGAGTCTAGGGAAGGTCCTTCCGGGACCAAATAGATAGGAATTTCCATTTTTTCGTTTTATAAGATGTAATAAGGCCAATGGCCATTAGTGAATTTTTCTTATTATTTAGCGTCGCTTTGGGATTCGTCTACCTTTTTATCAATGAAATGAGGCATTTAGCATTCTAAGTTCTCCAAATTTACTTGTCGCTAGGCCTACCTCGGGCACAACGAGGTCCCCAAAATTAGGACGCGCTTTATATTTCCTGCACTACGTGTTTAAATATTGCAACATTTTTTTATGATCTTTACTGACTTATCACCTTTTTGTTTTTACTTTTTGTTTATTCCCCTCCCCAAAGGTTAGTTCGTGAACTCTGGCAACATCATCATATTTTACAAGATCCAGGGGCCCTCCACCTACTCCTCCTCCCAGTCCAATCAGACACAAAAGCAAAAGAAGAATGGAAGATTCGAACAACTCAGCTGAACGGGTAGAGGTCACTCATGGTGCGCTGGTCCCCAAGGAAAATGCATCCCAATTAGTACAAAAGCTGCTGAAGTTTCAGGAAGAACTTGATCAGGTTCGGAATTTGGCAAGTCTGTCGTTTTCCCTCACCACTCCGGAGGTTACTTTCCCAAACACTCAGAATCTTGTACCTCCACAAAATATCCCAAAGCAACAAAATCATCCCGCTCCTCACCACCACTGCAATACTTGCCACACTCCCAACAATACTCCACTGCTCATCCCGGAACCTTTGATCTCCATAAATGACCACTGCCACACCCAACATAATGCCCCCATCTATGTGGAGACTGTGCCACACTCCACCCAGCCCATCTCAAGCACACCCGAGTCCAATGATAAGGACTCGTTCATCAGAAATTTGGTCGAAGAGCTTAAAAGGTTGACTAGCAGAATTCAAGGAGTTGAAGGTAGTAAGGGAATTGAGGGAATAAACTATGAAGATCTGTGCATACAACCCGATGTCGAACTGCCCGAGGGGTACAAACCTCCCAAGTTCGAAATGTCTGATGGTACAGGGTAACCCAGGGTTCACTTGAGAACATACCGTGACAAGCTGGCCGGAGTAGGAAGAGACGAGAAAATCTGCATGAAGCTTTTCATGAGGAGCTTGAAGGGAGACGCCTTATCTTGGTAAATTAGCCAGGATCCGAAGATGTGGTCGAGCTGGGTAAGCATGGCGTCTGATTTTACGGACAGATTCAGGTTCAACACAGAGAACGCGCTAGATGTGTTTTATATCCAAAACTTGAAGAAGAAACCCACAGAAACCTTCCGCGAGCATGCCACTCGCTGGAGATCAGAAGCTGCTAAGGTTAGAGCGGCCTTAGAGGAAGAACAAATGAACAAGTTTTTCGTCCGGGCTCAGGACCCACAGTATTATGAGAGGCTGATGCTTATTAAGAATCATAAATTTCTGATATCATCAAGCTAGGAGAAAGAATCGAGGAAGGCATCAAGAGTGGTATGGTTACGAACTTTGAAGCCTTGCAGGCTACCAATAAGGCGTTACAATCTGGGGGTACGTCCAAGAAAAGGGACGTAGGTGCTGTAATGGTTGCACAAAGAACCAAATCCCCTATCAAATACCAAACCTGTCCAATGCCTCCACCCACATATCAACCTACTCCAAATTATCAAGCACCCTCACCCACTTACCAAACTCCACCACCCACTTATCAATCAGCTCCACCTCCTGCATATCAGCCCACTTCACCTAAATACTCCCAACCGGCACATGTTTACCAAGCCTACAACACCCAACCATCCCACTATCAATCACCTCCCTCACGTCAAAACTTCCCTAGACCACGACCAAATTTTGATCGCAGACCTCCCAAACAGTATACCACCATTGCTGAACCAATTGACCGGCTATACGAAAGGCTCAAAGCTGCTGGTTATGTCACCCCTATCCCTGCTATAAAACCTGAAAACCCTTCTCATTGGATCAATCCAAATAAATCATGTGCATACCATTTCGGCATGAAAGGACATACCATTGATGAATGTCGCTCTCTGAAGGATAAGATCCAGACTTTGATTGACAATAAGATCATTGTAGCAAAGGAGCCTGCTCAGAATGTCCGAAATAACCCTATGCCAGACCACAAAGGTGGAGGTGTTCACATGATCGAGATAGAGGATGACTGGGACCCCAAGGGATCAATCGATTTTATCACAGAAGGCGACGATCCAAAGAAGCCAGTAGTCACCCTCAATCTGATTGTGGTCCAGATTCAGCCTTCCGGGGACGTTGAGGTAACCATGTCCATTCCACACGAGTTTGAAGCACCACCATCTACAAAGACGCTAGCGCCGATTGAGGTTGAGTTTATGTCACCAGCAAACACACCTACACCCTTTGAAGTTGCAGTCTTACCACCTGAGAAGGCTACTCTGTTCGGGGTAAAGATAGCCACGCCAATTCTGGTGGCAATGTGAGCTATGACACTGTTCCATACGAAGGTTATACCATGGGACTACACAGCTGAAGCCAAAAGAAAGGGAAAGGTCAAGTTCGGGGGAAACCGTTGCGGCACAGGGAATGACAAGAACCGGCAGGTTTATACCCCGGAGCATTTGGCTGAATCTAGCAAGCAGGCCTCTAGTCGGCCAACCATCACTGAAACTAGGCCCGACGATCTCTAGAGAAAGATAAATGCCAAAGAATACTCAGTCATTGATCAGCTGAACAAAACACCGGCACAGATTTCTATCCTTGCTTTGTTACAAAGTTCCGATGCACACAAGAATGCCTTGTTAAAAGTGCTGAGCGAGGCATATGTACCAAGTAACATCACCGGTGGAGAGATGGCTAACATGGCAGGCCAGGTGTTGGAAAGTCACAAAATCACTTTCCACGAAGATGAGCTGCCACCGGAGGGATTGAGTCACAACAAGGCATTACACATCACTGTGCAGTGCGAAGATTATTTTATCACCAGGATCCTGGTCGATGGGGGGTCCAGTCTCAACATTTGTCCGTTGGTAACACTCAGGACGTTGGGAAAAGGGCTGCATGAAATCAAGGACGGGGCCATC
>NW_017671656.1:266402-266636 GCF_001879085.1 Nicotiana attenuata | reverse complement strand
TAGGTTGGTATTTGTTGTAGAAAAAAAAAAATTCCTTGATAAGTGGTGGCTCTTGACGTAAGTGTGCTTAAAGAAGAATGGGGTAATTTACATTGATGTGAAGGTGGAATTTTTGTTTGACATAAGTATGGGGTTTAAATGTTAAAATGTATGTATTAAAGTACTTAAGGAGGTGTAGTCACTCTTATATCTAAATGTATCCTACCCGTCCCGTAGCCTACATTACAACCAAAT
>NW_017671656.1:215688-266127 GCF_001879085.1 Nicotiana attenuata | reverse complement strand
GAATTCTTTTCATCTTGAGTTCCTAAGTGTTCTTCAATTTTATTGTGTGGAACTACTCTCTTTTGTTGTGTGAGGGCACTTGATTCATGAAGGAAAGGTAATGTCAGTGACCTCTATGTTAGAGTAAGTAGGTGAGTTGTGAATAATGCGTGGTACTTGTGAGTCAAATCTTGAGGTGAAGATGTTACGCTTTTGTGCTTAGTCTATTTTAAATACTCTTGGTGTGATGAGTTAGGAGAATTGTTTAAAAAGGTCGTGTTTATAAAAAAAAATGTAGTTTGATTGCTCGAGGACGAGCAATGGTGTAAGTGTGGGGTGTTGATGATAGGCTATAATTACGTATTTTAGTCGATTATTACACTCTAATTTACTGCACTTTAGTTGAGTTTGCGCTTTAATCGCTAGTGTTTTGCACAAACGGTGTGTTTTATGCCTTGTAGGAGTGATTCCGAGCTATATAGATGTTATGGAATGAATTAAAGTGATTTGGAGCTTTGAAGTCTGAGTAAAAGCCCAAGGAATTAAGTCGGGATCGTATTCGGGGGTCAAATTTGATAATTAAGTACGAACGAAGACTCGAGGAGGCATATTGCGCACTGTCTAGTAAAATAGACATAACTTTTTGATCAGAACTCCATTTGGGCTCCACAATATATGGTTGGAAATCTAACTCAAAGGGATACAACTTTCATATTTTACGTTTTTCCAAATTCCAAACGGAACAGGGTGAAAAACTGCGGTTAAGGTAGGACCGCGGCAGAACACTGCTGCAGATTCTGAAGGCCACTCTGGCCGCGGTCCTGGCGTAACCGCGGCAGGACGCGTAAATTTCAGGGACCTGCTTAGGTTGTTCCTTCATAATAGTAGGTGTGATATAAAATGGGTAATGCATCAAATGATTAGTCCTAGAAGTGTGGTTCAACTTGCTCGAGGACGAGCAAAGATTTAAGTGTGGGGTGTTGATAATAGGTGAATTAGACTATAATTGGAGGACCCTAAAGAACCACATTTTTGTATAGCTTTGTGGTAAAAAGTGATAACCAAATGCTCTGATTAGTGCTTTTCATGCTTTGCAGGCTATATCCAACGAATGAAGTCGATGGAGCAAGTTTGGGATCAATTACGGAGAAAAGGAGGCCAATCAAACAATGCCCACGAAATGCACCAAGTGAAGAGACAAAAGCAGAGCTAAACTTGGCCTGCCGCGGTCAGACCGTAACCGCGGTAGGACCGCGGCAGAGCAGGGCTGCAGATTCAGAGGACCTATTTGGCCGCGGTCCTGGCGTAACCGCGGTGGGACCGCGGCAGAACGCGGAAAAGCCAAGGACAAAAGTGTCAAGTCGGGAAAACTTGGTGTAAAACCCTTATAAAAAGTAGGAATTCGGCCACATTAGGGCAGATTTGTTTTGGAGAATACTTTGGCAAGAAACACAAGTGTGAGAGATCACCCAAAACATCATAGTTCTTTATTTCTTCTTTTTCTTGCACTTTTCCATGATGAATATTTTCGTAGTTTATCTTTACGTTGTTATGAGTAGCTAAATACTTTAGTCTAAGGTTTTGATGGAACCTATTGAAGGATGAACTTCTTGATTATGTTCTTATAGTTTGCCGGTTAATCTCTATTTGTTCAATTACGTGTTTGTTGTAGTTAATTGACAGGATCCTCAATTAGCTGTACCTATTTAGTGTGCATAACTCGGGAGAGAGTGCATATTTAGGTAATTGTTGAACAACACCACTCCCAAAGTATAAGAGGGATCTATAATTGCGGGTTTAAAGGCGGGATTAGGGATAACGAAGCCTTGGGTGTAATCTAATGTGAGTTGTAATAAACAAAGTCATCTAGCGTAACTCGGAAGAGTGCGTCTAGTAAATTATCGCAATTACTCGGGAGAGATTTACGGTAAGAAGAGTGCTCATGATTGATAGAGATATTTTGGTGAATCTATATGAAACATAACCAGAAAGGATTCCATCAATAGGGGAAATCACTACCTTAGAACCTTCTCATTATTGTTTACAACCCAAGCATATTTAGTTTATAGCTGTTTATTTATTTATTTATTTTCAATCTTAGTTATTAGAGATACCATCATCTATTGTTTACAACATTTGGGGAAGTTGATTATAAAGAATTTAGTGATTCCAACAAAGGTAATTGATAGGTTAATTCTCTGTGGGATTCGACTCCGGACTTGTAAACCGGATTATATTTGCAACGACCGCATTGTCCTTTTTATAAGGCATAGTTGGGCGTGCTCAATCAACCCCGATAAAATCAAGGCAATCGAAGACATTACAGTCGTGGACAACGTTAAGTTTGTACAAAGGTTAACAGGATGGATAGCCGCTTTAGGCCGGCTCATTTCGAGGTCTTCGGACCGAAGCCACAGGTTCTTCTCACTGCTCAAAAAGAAGAACAATTTCACTTGGACCCCGGAATGCTAACAGGCATTGGAAGAATTAAAGCGGTATCTTTCGAGCCCACCATTGCTTCATAATCCAAAAGTAGACGAGCAACTCTATTTATATTTGGCAGTCTCGGAGATCGCATTAAGTGGTGTCTTAGTTTGAGAAGAGCAAGGTACGCAATTTTCTATTTACTACGTTAGCCGAACTTTAGGTGAAGCATAGACCCGGTACCCACACTTAGAAAAATTAGCGCTTGCTCTAATAAGCGCCTCTAGGAAATTAAAACCATATTTTCAGTATCACCCAATTTGTATTGTAACCACTTATCCCCTTCGCAATATTTTGCACAAGCCCGAGCTCTCGGGCCGACTGGCCAGATGGGACGTTGAAATCAGTGGGTATAATATCGAGTATCAACCCCGAATGGCCATCAAGTCTCAAATCTTGGCAGACTTCGTGGCAGACTTTACACTAGCCCTCGTACCCGAGGTTGAAAAGGAACTATTGCTAAAATCAGGTACGTCCTCGGGGGTGTGGACCCTTTTCACAGGCGGTGCTTTGAATGTGAAGGGGTCCGAGCTAGGCTCGTTTTGAAGCCACCCACAAGCAATACAATTAGACTATCTATCAAAACCCCTAAGTTGACTAACAATGAGGCCGAGTATGAGGCCATGATTGCAGGTCTCGAGTTGGCTAAAAGTTTGGGAGCAGAGATCATCGAGGCCAAGTGTGATTCCTAACTCGTGGTTAGCCAAGTCAACAAAACCTTCGAGGTTCGAGAAGATCGAATGCAGAGGTACTTGGAAAAATTGCAGGTAACCTTACACCGGTTCAAAGTAGTGTGTACCTCGAGAGCAGAACGGTAAGTCGATGTCGTTACAAACTTGGGATCATCGGTCGAAGATGATGAAACTAGCTCAAGGACTGTCGTACAACTTTCAAAGTCGGTAGTCGAAGAAGTCCACACCGAAATAAACTTTACAAGCCTAACTTGGGATTGGAGGAACAAATACATCGATATCTGAAGAATGGGAAACTTCCGTCAGATCCTAAGGAGTCGAGGGCTCTGTGAACGAAATCTGCACGATTCACATTGGCCGATGATGGAACATTGTACAGAAGGATGTTCGATGGGCCATTGGCAATATGCTTGGGTCCGGGAGACACCGACTACGTCCTATGAGAAATTCACGAGGGCACCTGCGGGAACCATTCCGGTGCCGAATCACTGGTTCACAAAGTCATCAGAGTAGGATATTATTGGGACATTATGGAAAAAGATTCTAAGGAGTTCGTTCGAAAATGCGACAAATGCCAAAGACATGCATCGATGATTCATCAGCCCGGGGAGCAGCTTCATTCAGTCTTATCCCCATGGTCGTTCATGAAATGGGGAATGGATATCGTCGGCCCTCTACCATCGGCCCCAGGAAAAGTTAAGTTCATTTTATTTATGACTAAATATTTCTCTAAATGGGTTGAAGCACATGCTTTCGAGAAAGTCAGAGAGAAAGAAGTTATAGACTTCATCTAGGATCACATCGTATGCCGATTCGGGATACCCGTCGAGATAGTGTGCGACAATGGAAAATAATTTATCGACAGCAAAATAATGAAGTTCCTCGAAGATCACAAAATAAAAAGGATATTATCGACGCCGTATTATCCTAGTGGGAACGGACAGGCTGAATCAACGAACAAGACCATCACTCAAAACTTAAAGAAAAGGTTGAACAATGCTAAGGGGAAATAGAGAGAAATTTTGCCCGAAGTCCTTTAGGCATATCGGACAACGACAAAATCCAGTACGAGGGCAACACCGTTCTCCTTAGTATATGGCGCGGAAGCTCTGATCCGGTCGAAGTCGGGGAACCAAGCGTCGGGTTTTGATGCACAACGGAAGAATCAAATCACGAGACTATGAACACAAGCCTCGAATTGCTAGACGAAAAATGGGAAGCCGCCCTCGTTCGAATGGCCGCCCATAAACAGCGAATCAAAAGATACTATAATCGAAGAGCCAATCTTCGACACTTGAAAATAAGGGACCTAGTTCTGAGAAAAGTTACCCTCAACACTCGAAATCCAAATGAGGGGAAACTTGGCCCAAATTGGGAAGGACCATATCAGGTCATCGGTGTCATCGGAAAGGGATCTTATAAGCTTGGCATGATGAACGGCGAACGACTGTTAAATAATTGGAACATATCCTTCCTCAAACAATATTATTGCTAAGGTATGACTCTCTCCATTTTTTTGTTTATATTCGATATTAACTTATTACAGGTGTTCGATCAAAGACGTCGGGAAATTCTTCAACACAAGGACCTCAGGTTTTAAAGAACGTGTTGCACTCTTTTTCCCTTAGATCGGATTTTGTCCCAAATGGGTTTTTCCGGCGAGATTTTTAACGAGGCAACAATTATATATGCTACCTGGGGACAATTCAACAGTATCCGAAGCTTCTTTACAATCAACCTCGAATACTGGGGGGAATCACCCTCGGGTATTATGTTTTAAAGGAAGATGCTTCGTGTCAACAGGGTCTCGGTAGGAAAATTTTGTAAAGGGCCAAACGGTCAAACGAACTGTGCCCATGTAGATTGCCCGAGCCCTAATGACAAAACATGTACGAATGAATGATCTATTGAAAGAAGTACTTTTTCCTTATCAGATGTTCCATGCCTTAGTGAGATTTCTACTTTACAATTTCGTACTTACGATATATTACGAAAACCGCCTCAAGAGCCAATCGCAACTAAAGCTCAAAATATTAACCCCGTACTCGAGGACTGCCGTCCGAAAATCGACATACTCGAATTATCAAACTTTGAAATCTTAAGACCTTGAAAAGGCGATCCTCGATTTCATAGGCCACGACCACCCCACTCGGGGATTGATACTTCGAACAAGTTTGAAGTATAATCGAGAAATAAGCCCAATGGGCAAATATCAAGTTAAAGGCTACGACCAAACTATCACGGTTCGGAGACGTCCGAATTCCGTAATCAAACAGGCCTTCAAATACTTTCATAAAACCGGTTAAAAAAGAGCTACCCTCAGCAAATTTACATAGGGTTTCGATAATATCAACCCTCGAAAACCTTAAGAGGTACCAAATTGAACAAACTTATGCTAAGACATAACAAAGTTTTTCGATAACACTGAACCCTAATGGGTACAGATCTATCTCATGCTAAGGCATAACAAATATTTATATGATTAAAACTTTTAAGGCAAAAAAAGGGAAAAAAGCCACCCTTTCGAGGCCACACCGGCCTGATTCAAGAGCCTAAGGGCCATTACATTGTTGAGCTCGAGGACCCGCCCTCGCTTAACCAAAAAACCTAAGGGTTTTTCTACTCTAAGTTCGAGCAAATACTCACTCGATTATAGAGACTATAGCAATCCGATTTTAACAAAATTTTCACAAGGTAGCGAAGTAAGTCGAATTTCTCACAAAACCTAAAATATATCAGAATTTTCATAGGGCGAAAGCAAAGCAGAGTTTTCACAAAACAGAAATTAGAGACAAATTGGAAAGAAAAAGGGCCTTTCATATATACGAAATTATTTACAAAAACCACTCAGGGTCTTACACAAAAATCCAAAAAAGAAGAAAAAATTCTAAGTACCTAATCTTCCCTGGAGCTCCATCTTCATCTTCTCCACTCTCGGATCCACTTGCGCTCCTGGAGTCATCATCATCAGAGAGTAAAGCATTGGCTTCGACCTCGAGCACTTTCGCGTTCTCGATATCGGCCGTGAGGTCAAAACCACGAGCATGAATTTCTTCGAGAGTCTCTCTCCGAGACTGAGACTTGGCATGCTCGGCAACATAGAATGATCGAACCTGAGCAACATCGGAAATTTCCTTAGCTCGAGCATGAGTGGCTTCAACATCAGCTCGATAGATGGCCACGACCGCTTTCGCGCCGGCCTTTACTCTTTTTGCCTCAGATGCGGCCTTTGCAAGCTCAGTGGTCAACCGAGCCTCGAGCTCCTCAATTTTCTTGGCTCGGGCCAAGCTCTCCTCCTTCACACTTTAGAGATGACGCTCAACCAAAGATAGCTGGGCTCGAGCAGTATCTTTCTCCGAGGTGAGCGGTCCATGTTCTGCTTCTACCCTAAATTTTTTGCCTCTTTCATCTCAGCCTCCTCGCAAAGCTGCTCGATCTTTTCAGCCTTCTACTGAACCTGCAGGGTTAAAGTATTAGTCTCCATCCTCGAATCAATACACCAAACTTCTAAGAAAATTCTTCATTACCTGTTCAATCAGGTCAGTCTGCTCTTTGTGAGCTTTGGCCAATTCAGCTCGGGATTTGGAAAATGCTTCCCGATGAAGCGTCACGGTCTATGGAGAAAGGAAGGGAATCAGACAAAAGGAAAAAAAGCAAACGTAAACCTAATAACGGGGGCTGAAATCTACCTGGTTCAGGAGTCGCTGAGCCTCATCAAAATGATCGATGCATCGAGATCAGAAGCATCATCGACCCCCGTGAAGCAGCCACGAATAAGTCATCCCCTCCGTGAGCCGTTCTCACGTCGGTGGTCTCCAAGGCCCGGGCCTCCCGAAATTGCCCCTCAGAAAATGTGGGGAGAGGCAGCGAATCATCAATGTTGATTGCCCCAAGCAAGACACTTGGGGCGCTCTCTCCTTTTTGGACGGCCTCAGAACCGGACCCTTCAAGCACACCCACCGATTGTTCGTCACGACGGACAGGCACACTCGCTGATTGTTCGTCATGGCGGGAGACATCTTCAGCCTCCAATGACTCGTGAAATTTGCTCGAACTATCTTCCGAGATATCCTCGGTCCGAAAATGAGCCTCCTCGACCATCACCGGCTCAGCTGCTTTTGAAGCTTCGGTGTTTCCCCTCTTTCGAGCCACCAGCTCATAGTCAGCATCTTCTTCCTCCTCTTCTTCATCTTGTAGTTTTTGAGCTACGTCGGCAGGCAGAGCGGCAGTGTCATTCTTCAACTTACGAGCCTTGCTCTTCCTAGGATTTGGAGTATCGGAAGGCGAGACCCTTTTCCTCTTCTTATCCTTAGCCGATTTCGGGGCCTCCTCTTCCCCGGGTGGGGGCAGCCTCATGACAGCTTTGTCTCTGAGACCTGTATGGGAGGAAATCAAGTAAAAATAAAAAATAAACATTTCACAGAAAGGCATCAAACACGGATAGAAAAGCTTACCGTGATTTTTGGCCTCCCATCGGCCCTCGGCCAAATCGCGCCACGAGCACTCAGCGTAAGAAGAGGCCGAGGCCATTTTCTAAACCCAGCCTTCAAGGTTCGGGATTGCACCGGGCACCCAAGAGACCATTGCATCATAAGAAAGAATGTTGATGAGAAAAGGTAAAGGAAGCAAAACAATCAGCAGAAGCTATTGGTGGGTTTGTACTTACGCTTCATGTTCCATTCTTCGGGGAATGACATCTTCTCGGCCGGGATTATGTCAGAAGTCCTCACTCGGACAAACCGGCCCATCCATCCTCGATCTTTCTCCTCGTCTATGCTCGAGAACAGCACCTTTGTGGTCCGACGCTGAAGCCTTACTAATCCGCCTCGATAGAGACGGGGGCTGTACAGTCTAATGAGATGATCGAGGGTGAAAGACATCCCTTCGACCTTGCTCACGAAGAATCGGAGAAAAATAACGATGCGCTAAAAAGAGGAGTGGATTTGGCCTAGGGTTATGTGGTATTGGCGGCAGAAGTCGATAATAACGGGATCGACGGGACCCAGCGTGAAAGGGTAAGTGTAAACACTTAAAAACCCTTTCATATGAGTAGTAATATCCTCCTCGGGGGTAGGAATCACCACCTATTTGTTTTCCCGATGGCAATCTTTTTTCACCTGCTCAAGATCGCCCTCGGTTATCGTGCATGTGTATCTCGACATTGGTTCACAACGGCCAGGGACCGACGAGGGTTTTTCAGCTTTAAAATCGGAAGTAAGGTCGCATGACCCGGGAACACACTCTTCGATGCGTGGCTCCACCGGCGTTTTATCACCGGCCGGCCGCGATATGAGGCTTTTTCCTTTTGAGGAACGGTTTTTGATGTTTTCGCCATCGTTATATGAGTTCAAAGAAAGAAGAAGATGAAACTTGTTGTTTTAAGAAAAGATTGGCAAACGGGATTTGAAGAACTTGCAGAATTGATAAGCTTGAAGGGAGTAGAAGAGTTTTTGAAGATTAGGAGAAATTTTGAGAGTAAAGTTTGAGAAAATTATGAAGATGATCTATTTATAATATCTGCTATGACGGTTTGAAAATACTTGTGGTGGACCATCAACTGTCACTAATTAATGATCTTGAGAACTGTGCAGACGCGACGTTTCAGCTGCCTCCGTCACTTACATCACGAGGGCGACGTCATAATTGGTCGAGGCACAAAATCGAAGGCTCAGTTCGCTTCTTCTCGTTACACTCCAAGAAACGAGGGGACTATCTATATACGGTAAAGATCGGGCCTACCCGATTTTGCTATTTGATCGAGACAAGGGAGTTGCATCGGTGGTAGCCTCGTAATGAATTAGACCCGAGCTCGAAGATGAGGCATCGAGTCTAAAGATCAAAGTGTCCGTTGAGACCGAGGCCAGCAGCAATCGAGGTTAAGTACGACCGACTTCGAGTAAAGTGCAATAACGGAAAGGCAAGGTATCCATATTCGGTCGAAGATCACGGCGAAAATCTCGAAACAGATCAAATCAAGGGCGGTTATTTGTACCAATCATGAGATTTACTTCCGTAATTAGAATTGTACTATAATTAGGATTCCTCTAGTATATAAAAGGGGGGGGGGTCCCCATCATTTGTAACCATCTTACATTCATACTGAATGGGGCAATATAACATTTCTATCTCTGGTTTATCAACTTGTTGTTCTTTAATTGTTTTTATTTTACTAAGCTCGAGGGTTCATCAGCTCGAGGGCACCGTCCAAGCATTGGTTTATTTTACATTCTTGTCAATTTCCATCACTTATCTTTAAGTTAATCAATTAATATTAGGTGAAATCACGTACCCTTAAAACCACATTATAAGTTTAATTGTTATTCAGTTTTTAGGGTAAACTATCACAAACTTAAAAATAGCATCATCAAAAACATTTTAGCACTCAAGAAGCTACATAAAAGGTACCGCTTGGCTGTCAGCTTCACAAGATGAACAACTAGTAGAGAAATTAAAAAGATAGAAACAAGAAACAGTTTGGAGATGGCCATGGCCGATAGCTCTAGAAATCCTTGCTAGCTGAAGTAATCTTTGCACTGTATTTAGAACTTAAATCCATGGGGAAAAAATTAAAAGTTACTTTCTTGTTCCTTTCTTTGACAGGTACGAGGTGCTAGTGGTGGAAAAAAAGAAGTGAAGGAAGAGGGGTAATATGAATTGGGGGAGTGAGGTGGCATGCCACGTGTCCAAAATGTCAATGCCATGTGAGATTGGGCATCCGCCTTGGACAATTTTAACGAAGGAAGGGTATATTTGATTCAAATGTATAACAGCACTAGACAGAAAATGTAAGGAAGGGTAAATTTGATCCTTTTCTAGTAGCAAAAGAAAAAATAATGTTGTAAACCAAATGTTACCATATTAACTGCTATGTTAAATTTACATTGAGATTATTTTTCATACGGAGAAGTCCAGTAATTGAATTGTGGAGAAGATACCCAAAAAAGGGCAAAACCAACGAGTATTTATTTTCCTCCTACTATTGAAGAACAAAATAAACAAACAAAAGACATATAGTAAAAATATACCTACCGAAAATACATAAAACACGACAATAAACCTGCCCAAAAACCCAGAGGAAAAAAAAAAAACCACCCAAAACCTAAATTTGGTCGAAGCCAAAAGCAGTCTTCTATTCTTCAACAAAACGAGTTCGTGTTCAGTTGTTGTTCTCTCTCTCTAAACTACTGTCTCACTGAAACCCATGTAAGTATTAAAGTAAATTTATGGAACTCTACATCACTATATGTATACATTTTCACAATTAGGTTTCTAGGGCTTGCGGGTATGTTGATTTTTAGCTCCAATTCTTACAGTTATTCTGGGTATGTCAAATTCAAGAGATTGTTGCTTAATTTATGATGGGTCACTATTTTCTTGAGTTTTTTTTGCTCTATCTCTTTCTTTAATTGCTCTCCCATTCCGTGTTAATGTTCTAATTCTCCATTATGATTTTGGTAATTGTTGAAATGCTTGGGGGGATTTCGTGAGGAATTTGTTAAAGTTTTAAGTTTTTTTGATATTGGAATTTTATGACAGTTATTATAATTCTCTTTTTGAATTAATGTTTGCTTTAGGCTTTTAGTGTTCTAATTGTCATTTTTTCTTGGTTTAGTTTTTGTAATATCTGCACGAGCTCGCTTCTTTCGTCTCCTTGGCTGTGTTTTTTGTGTTAATGTTGAAATTCTATCTTATTTTAGTTACTATTGCATTGTGAAAAATGGTTTTCTAGTTGTCATTTTTGCTCAGTTTGATTTTTGGTATTGCGAAAACTGGGTTAAGGTGCCTTGTCTTTTTGTATTAGTTTTCTGATGGGGTTTTCCTGTATTTCTAGTTCCAAGTCTATACGGTTTCTGAATTCTTTGGTAAACGGACTCTAGAATGGAGTAAGGAGAAAGAATGATTAGTTAATCTCGTTTGAGCAGGGTCAAGGTGCCCATCTCTTCATGCTAGATTCATGGTGGGATATCATTATAGTTTAACTTTCGAGTCAATTTGGTTTATGGGTTATATGCTAAAATTAAACCAGGTAAGAGTCATGAGAGTAACACTGATTAGTAACTATCACTGTAGTCATAACTCATCAAGAAGAAGTGATGTCTGAGACCTTATTTATAAAAATAAAAAAAGGATCTTTGACAGTGGTAGATTTTCATTCAGGACATGTTTGGGTGGAAAAAACTACTTGGATCAAAATTTTTTACTGGACTGACTTTGTTTCTGATGATATGAGCTATGGATTTGAAAGAATCAGCATCTAGTTTTGTTAATATAAATTTTCTGGTAAATAATGCAAGTTTGTGTAACACTAATCTTTTCATTCTTCATATTAGGTTAGACTTGTAAGCTTTTGATAAGATTACGTCAAGACTGATAATGTTTAAGAGTTATAGATGAGGAGAAGTACGAAAGAAGAGAGCTTTTATAGAGCCGATATGGTGGCTGTGGTCTTGATCTGATATGCAATGCTTTTTTACCTTTTGTGTTGTAGTTCCATCAAAGAAAATTGTAGCTTGCGATATGTCTATGCCAAACTATAGTCTTTTTTTTTTTTGATAAGGTAAATATTTTTATTAACAATTGGGGACTAACCCCGTATACACCGTATACCAAAAAAAGAGAACCTACACCAAAATATAGTTCTCAACAAAAGAGATCCATTCATCTATACAAATAGGGACCTCATGAGTACACCAAAAAGAAACTAGGAGCAAGAAACTACTTTGCAATTTCACAACCCAAACTATATAGTCTTAAGATACATGTGCAGAATATTGATCAAAAATTAAAAATAAAATAAAATAAAGAAAGATGCATTTGTCAACAGTGCCCGGAGTCAACTATTTTGAGTGAGACGTATCTTGTTTTTGAATTTTAAGTGGGGGAACAAGTGGGTCACTGGTTGCTTCTTCATTATTTAAAGCTTGGTCTAGAAAAGAGAATAATTTTCATTGGAAGTGAGCAACTGGATCCCATGTAATACTTGCGTTAAATAGTATGCTATAAACTGTGAGAAAATGGGCTTCATTTTCTGGCAGACAAGAAAGGGACATGCATTGATTCTCTGATCATGGAGTGTGAATTATATATACTTGAAAGACCAATTGTTAATGAATGATGTACAGTTCAAAATAGACTTGGTTGTAACTCCATAGCACCTCTTTCTAGATCTGATCTTTTGTCTTGTTCTCTACTAATGTGCCAAATAGTTCTAACGTTTGTCATGTTAAACATGGGGCATGCAAGGAACTTGCTTTGTTTCTGTGACAAGAATGTCTCACTCCAAGTATCACGAGGAACTTTTTTCTTGACGATTCTTATTTGCTCTCACCCTGTGAACCTTATGAAATTTGTTTTACAATTTAAACATAAAGCTTTCTGGAAGAGGAACCATTTTTCCCCTTACATTCTCTTCTAGTTTGAAAATGAATCATAGCTTAGTTGTTGCTATTTAAAATGAATTCCTAGTTTTTAACTTTCTGGGCTTTCTTGGGTAGCATTGGTTGCTAACTAAAACCGTCAAGTAATGAACTTATCAAGAAAAAAGATTGTTTATCTAATGTACTTTTTAAAGTGATATTTGTGTTTATATACCTGTGCACACGCCCCTTGACAAAATTATCTCTATTTCATAGTAAAGAGATATGGAGGAACTTAATTTAATCAAAGAAGAGAATGCGGAGGAACTAGATCAAAGCCTTAATGAACACGAGAATGAGGGAGTACCAGAGAACTCACTCCTTGAGGTGAAAGAAGAACCTTCACTCCTTGAGGTGAAGCAAGAACAGGAGCAAGAGCAGGAGCAGGAACCAAAACAAGAACAAGAAGAGGAACAGGAACAGGAACAGGAAAAAGAACTACAACAAGAAGATGTTACTGCTACTGTGGGTGGTGGCGAAAGGTGGCCAGGGTGGCCAGGGGAAAGTGTTTTCCGTATGCTGGTCCCTTCACAAAAAGTAGGTAGTATTATTGGACGCAAAGGAGAGTACATCAAAAAAACAGTTGAAGAATCAAAAGCTCGTATCAAGATTCTCGATGGTCCTCCAGGGACTTCTGAGAGAGCAGTAAGTCCCAGCTTTTCTACTGTGCATATACACATTCCTGTAGACAAGATACTTCTCAAACTCCACCCTGTTTTCTTCTATTACTTTTTGTTTCATTGCTTACTAATCCATGTTTTTCCTTTTCTACCTATAAAAAACTTAGTATACCCCCTCCCCCCAAACAAAAAATTTCATATATATATATATATATATATATATATATATATATATATATATATATATAATTAATACACACACACACACACACTTTTAAAACAGATATAGAACTGAGTCAAAGGGTGCTGGGAAGTCCTAAACATCAAGGATTTCAGTTGTTCGATCGCGACCTCTTGCTGTTATTTGTCTCTTTCCCCATCTCATCTCTTCCTTTCTTGTGGTTGTCTAGGTATGATACTTATCAGGTGAAATTAACTGTTGGTCGATATGGACCTGTCTTAACTAATATTTCTTCATTAAAACTGCTTGTGTAGTTGGTCAAAGTTTTTAAAACTGCTGCGCTTTTATAAGTAGAGTTGGGTGACTGCTATTTGGTTTAAGAGAAATGCGGACATCTGGTAATTGATTGAAAGTGAGACAAGAAGCTTATAATGTCTGTTCAAGAAAGTCAGCAAAAGTGCTGTTGGAGACCGGAAAGAATGTAAGGGAAAAATTTGTAGCAGGCAGGCAGTGTGTGGCCCTTCATTATTAGATGGAAGTTCCTTGAACCTCTATAATGATCATAGAGACTTTGATACCATGTGAAAATGCGAATCTGATACCCTTTAAGAATTCGATAGAGGTGATATATTGATTGCTTCATTTTGGTTAGGATATATAGATTGCTTGATGATTTGATCAAGGCAGGGCAATAGGTGTTTAAAGTTTAAACACTAGGCACATAAGATATTTGCCAATGTGGGACGATATCTAGCATAAGAACATTACTCTCTTAACACTCTATCTCTAACACTAAGAGTAACCTTAACATTCTAATTTGAATTGTTAAGAAATGGAACATATGGTAATAAGTTTGAATGCAGATGGTATATATTTAATTTGAGTAAAGAGAATTCCTTACTATGTAAGAAGGAGAACCACAATATTCGGGCACGAACTTTGTAATTACTCTCTCCGTCCCAGTTTTGACGTCGTATTTAGTTGGGACATGAATTTCATTTAAATTAAAGTGGGTCCAAAAGTAGAGACGATGTTAACTTTTGATAACTTTCAACGTTTAAAATAATATGAAAATTCATTTTTGTAATAAGAATAACAGCTTTATTATTTTTAAATTTAAAGGTCCAAAAGTAGAGACGACATTGACTTTTTGGTAATTTCAATGTTTAGAATAAGATGGAACTTGGAGGTGCATTTTTGTACTAGTAATCACAGGTGTCTAGAATAGTAGAGAAAAAGTTTCTATTATTGGAAGAGGGAGACAATCTGGAACAACCCAACGTAGATGTAAGGCAGATGATTTGGCACAGGAGTATTTTGTTAACCAGAATTCTAAAATATTTGTCTTTTACAATAACACAATTCTTAGAATATGGTTCATACTAATGAAACTGAACACACTCTCGTTATAGTATTTTAGTCTGTACTAATAAAAGACAAAATACTTTATGTAGATGTATATATTTTGCTAATGGAAGAGAGCACACATTCTTCTAGTTCATGATTCGAAACTTGTAACGCTGCAGTTAAGTTATAACATCTTTTTTGTTAAGTACAGTTATAATTTATTGTAATGAATTGCTGCTATGCGGATAGGTAATGGTATCTGCCAAGGAGGATCCCGATGCCTCTCTTCCACCTGCTATAGATGGTCTTCTGAGGGTTCATAAACGTGTTGTTGATGGGCTGGAGAGTGATTCTTCTCATCCTCCTCCAGGTATACCTGGAAAGGTCTCGACAAAACTGCTGGTGCAAGCAGCACAGGCTGGAAGTCTTATTGGAAAACAAGGGACAACTGTCAAGACCATTCAAGAAGCATCCCAGTGTATCGTTAGAGTTCTTGGAACAGGTTCTTTCCTTTGCTTTTAGACATCTCTGTTATTCAACCAAGGAACAAGATTTTAGCATTCTCGTCCGTGTTTTAGGGACATCCATTTTGCCTTTGAGTTCTTTTGTTCTTGAACTCTGATACCCTTGTGCCATCAACTATCTTATCCATGTGGTCTTGGTTTGTACCCTTGGCTCTATTTGAATAAATGCGTGAAATTTCTAGTGCCTTCAAGCTTGTTTTAAAGTGTCAAGGAGGGGCGATTTTCTTGAGTTTCTTGTTCAGGAAAAAGGTTAGCTTTTAATGCAGGCAAAGTTTCAACTCAGAATAATTAACATCAACGTTTCAGGGTCTTGTATTGATTTAGTCACTTCAATAGATCATCTGAGCCTTGGCTAGTACTCCCTGCAATGTTTCCTTGAAAACCATGCGTGGTGAGTGTGTTTCTTTGTGGAGAGGAAGTTACTTTAGGATAGTAGAATAAGGAATTTAAGTGGTAATCATGTAAGAATAAAAATAATAAGAGTTCGAAGTATTTACTCAAAAGAATAATAGCAAGAGTTTGAAGCCTGTAAATCTTTCCAACAACTAAAGAAGAGATCTAAAGGGTAATAGAAGAATTTTGGCCAACTGCCTTTTAATAAATTTGTATCGGATCTTATCCTTTTCATTCTAGTAATTATAGCACGTTTAATACGTCGTAGTTTGTTTTGTATAAATTGAATCAGGTTTATAAAACTTTTTCTCATGTAAATATAATTGTGGTATCCAGATGTGGCAAATCTTTTTTGATGAAGTAAACATCGTCATTAATGGCATCAAAAGATGCAAATCGTTTAGCTAACACAAAAGATACTAGGTGAAAAAGAGAATTTGTTACTCCATACAGTGAGGCCTGTGCTAGGGATAGGGAGTTACCAAAATCCGAGAAGGTGTCAGGAGAGTTTACTGGGAATAAGTTGCTCCTATATAAACTTAATAATTCAGCTTTCAGGGACTGATTTGGAGTTGATATTTCATCAAAACATCTGTTTCTTTCGGCCCAAACACACCAAAATATGCAAGTAGGTATCATCCTCCAGGTTTTTCTGTGCTGCTGCCAACTTTCCCAGTGCTCCAGATGCATCCTTGACACTCCCTGGCATAACCCAGCTGAGTCCAAAACGGAGATAAACATGTTCCAGATATATGCTGTCATTGTGCAATGTAATCCAGATGCTGTAAATCTTGTAGTAAGTAGCAAACCAAGAGCAGAAGTTCAGGAAATTTTCTAGGTCAAAGTTAAAATTTAGTACTACTAATTGAGCCTCGATCTAAACTAGTTGGGGTTAACTATATAAATCTTTTATACCCATTTATCTTTATTCAGGCCCATTTCATTTAAATACTAGTAAATAATGTTCTTTTAATGCATAGTAGGGGTTAACTAAAACTAGACTCTAGGTCCCAGCTCACTCACATTGACATAGAAATCTAATAAAAAGATGGGGGAAAAAGAAAATAATGAGTTATCTTAACTAAAGGATAAATTAAGATCATAAATTTTAACAAGCACGATATGTCTAAACTAGACTTTTTATGGTCTCCATGTGTCTAGTCATTTCAGAAGACCTAGTCCTCTTTATGAGAAGTTGCAAATGAGCTACACGGTTGTAATTCTCTGACTCAAAACAATACAGGGGATGTAATTCCTTCCAGGAAAGAGTATTTTGCTTGGAAAAGCTTATGGAGTTGATGACACGGTAAGTGTCTTATCAAGAAGAGTTAGTTTGAGAGGGTCGATGGGATCCAAATGCAGATCATCAAATACCGTTGAGAAGCTGTAAGAGTCACCGAATAAAATGCATTTTCTTGAAAGATTTCAATTATTCCCTCCCTCCCATTTTACGTGAAGGGGCTTGATGGTTATGGAATTTAAAAAAAAAAAAAAGAAAAGACTGTTGAAACTTGTGGTTTCAAACATGCCATGAGATATTTGTGGCTATAAAATCATGTCAATAAGGGTAAAATGGGGATTCTGTGATAAAAGTTGTTTCCAAAGAGGTGTCATTCTTTTTGGGACAGACTAAAAAGAAAAGAGTATCACATAAAATAGGATGGAGGGAGTATTATTTTTGTTCTTATTTATCAAAATATACCTGAATGAACAAGTGAAAGCAAACATTAAGTATGAAGACATTAGTGAAGCCTCACTGAATGAATTTGATCCAAGGATGTGGTTTTGCTCTCTGGTCATTTTGGTCTAATATTGGATTTATAGTCAGGACCTCTTACATCTCGTTGCGTGTAGGACTACGTTGTTCCACACTTTGGCTCAAGAGCACGTGGTGATCCTCCTAGCTCAAGGAGGCATCTAATCTTTTTGTACTCTAGGTATGTGTACTGTTTGTATGCGCAGGCTTGAGCACACTGAATTAAAATTCGCCAAGCTTAGACGTTTTTTCAAGACTTGAACTTTTTCCAATTGAATTTGGTCTCATCCTTCTTTGGAAATCTTAAACCTGAGATTAAACCAAAACTTTTCTCATATTGGAGTCACGGTAAAAAACCATCAAATAACAAATTAGTGGAAAGCTAAAACATAAAATAAACTAGAATGTGGAAAGTCATATTCCTGTTGTGTATACTTTTGTATGTCTAACGTAATACTAGAGGAGTTAAGTACGGTAATTCCTGTGGTTAAATTGTTCGGTTGGATTGGAGATTGCGAGGTCCTTAATTGGTACTATAGCCTCTCTACGTTAACTATTCTTTGGGACTGTTTTGTTCAATTTGTGTGTTCAACTGCAACTTAATCACTAGTTCATGTGGTCTTACTTTCTTCTTGTGATGCTACATATCATTGCAGAGGATCTTCCTGTTTTTGCACTTCAAGATGATAGGATAGTTGAAGTAGTAGGGGAGCCTGCAAGTGTACACAAGGCAGTTGAGTTAATTGCTAATCACTTGAGGAAATTTTTGGTTGATCGCAGTATAATCCCAGTATTTGAGATGCAAGTAAGCCTCATTTCAATTAGAAATTTTGAGGACTGTATCTTAGCATCTTTTGATGGATAATGAACTTATTTATTGTTTAGATGCAAATGCCAAATCCACCAGTGGAACACATGCCACCTCCACAGTCTTGGGGTCCTCCTCCCCAAGCTTTCCCCCCAAGCGCTGCTGGAGGTCCGGGATATGGATCTAATCCTCATTTTATGCCACCACCATCAAGGCAACATGATAGTTATTACCCTCCAGCTGACATGCCACCATCGAGGCAACATGATAGTTATTATGCTCCAGTTGACATGCCACCTCCACTGGAGAAACAACCTCATCAGGGAATTTCTGCATATGGAAGAGAAGCTCCAATGTCAATGCATTCATCATCCAACAACACAACCGCACCGTCTCTGATTACTCAGGTATGTTCTGTTACTCTAAGCACACTGAGTCAGTATTTAAAGAGAAATGGGTGGGATTTTGTGTTAATGCACTTTGTTAAGCTTCTTATTGTTGTCTTACATAAGGAGAACAGTTCATTAGTTTTGAAATTAACTACAGCTTCAACTCTGCATGTCCATCTTTCCCACCATTCTGTTGAAAGAAACCAAAAGGCTGGCAGTCATTCACTAAAAGACAGGTGGGAATTACCAAAAAAGGGAAAATTGCTACACACCCTATATGCACTTCAGTAACAGGTATCAAATTGTAGTGGGTGATACCTTGATGCAATCTGGATACCACTATAGTGCAGGTTATTTAGCTAAGCAAGAAATGCATAAATGGTAGGGTAGCTTTTGTAGAATTTTATTCCCAAGCAGTTCTGTTTACCATGGCTAGTCGGACAACTCCTAGCTTTACTTGAGAAGTACTCCCTGCCAGGTTTCTTGGAGTTAGAGGATCAACATATCTAATTTTCTGTGTGACTATGGACATACATTTCTTAATTTTGTAAAAAGAAAATTTGCTTGATTGGAGATTTTGTTAATGTACTTAATACTTATAAATCACAATATTCTATAGTTGAAATATTTTGATTTTTTTTGAGAAAATTGTAGTTGAAGAAACTTGACTTCCAAAATAGTAATAGGTGTTACTATGATGTGATACAGGGAGAATATATTTTAGGACTCATTTTGTAACTTGTGTCGCTTCCAATAATTTTCACTCATTTAGTGACGTGTTGCTTCCAATCTTAATCATTGTTTTTGTCCATTTTTTTCCTGCAAAGACTGCTCAATCAGTTACTTGATCTTATAGGCTTCTTTTTTGTCTGCTCTTGTATCGTTTGATTTCTTGTTTCTCCGAGCTTCTTTTGTGACCTCAGTTGGTACTTCGTTGGTTAAACAAACTTGATTTCCTGATATATCATCATCATGGTTTTCTTTTAGCATTTTTTGAGATGTAAGGGCTTGTAATGGCATTGTTGTTTCCGGTTGGTGCCAATCTGAATCACTGCATTATGCACAAATAGCATATATCCTTGGCCTTACACTGATACTTTATTAAATTGGATACTTAGCTGAGAATTAAGGATTGCCCCTCAGAAATATTTTTAGATTGTAAAAATATTGGCAATTTATATGCAAGACATCCTAAGCAAACCTAATATGGTCACGATGAAGTGCTAGTAAACAAAATGAGAAAAAGAAAGATATTCATGTGCGAGTTTTTGCTTGATCTGAGGGCATAGTTTTGCAGATTACACAGCATATGCAGATCCCATTGTCCTATGCTGATGCTGTGATTGGAACAAATGGTGCGAGCATAAGCTACATCCGGCGGGTTAGTGGTGCTACTGTTACCATACAGGAAACAAGGGGAGTTCCTGGGGAGATGACTGTTGAGATCAGTGGAACTGCTTCTCAAGTCCAAACAGCACAACAATTGGTACAGGTAAAATTCTTGCTTCACTTGTCATAAGATTTAAGCTCTTTTTTTCCTCTGGTATGTGCATATGCATATGAGTTTCTGTTGAGAGGGCGCAAAATGTCAGTCTTTTCTTTTTCCATTTGACTTTTGGTTTAGCCAATATCCGTGCTTCTCATATCCTATCTTGAAATGTATTTGTTTATTCTTCATTTGTGTGTCGTAGAATTTCATGGCAGACGCAGGGGCGCCTCAGGCACAGACAGCTCCACCAGCTGACCAAGGCTACAACTCCTATGGAGCTCCTCCTACTTCTATGTATTCATCTGCCCCTACAAATCCAGGCGTTCCAGGTCAATCAGGGGGCTATGGTTCAGTGTATGGTACCAACTATGGCTATTGAGCTGGACCCTTGTGCATTTCATTTGGTGAACAAAACTAATAATCCTTTCATCAGAGTGCTTTGTACTGTTGTACCTTCATTTAGGCCTAGTGACATGGAACTCCTATAGGTAGAGAGTATTGTATGCATTAGGCTTGTTCCAACGATGTACCTACCAAATGTCTATTTCATTTTTCTCCTGATTTGTCTCTATGTCGCCTTCCTACTCTTTCCACGACTAATATGATCTTTAACACTGAATAATTTCATATTTGCTCGGTTAGCTGCCACAGCGCTCAAGGATGTAAAAATATTATGACTCTACTCGGTGTTTGAGGATGTTTGGCGGTTGCTCTGTTGCAACTAGTATTGCAGCTGCGTAAACACATAGTTGGGATTGTATAAAAGTCGTCCTTACAGAAGTACCTTCTCCCTTGGGGCATTGGGCTAGTCACAGGCGATCATATATCAGTGTTAACAGAAGAAGAGAAAGAATAAGTAATGAGGTGGAGGGTAAAACTAATGAAACATGCTCTGCTTTATGGACTACAGTATTATTTTTTTTCTTTAAAATTTGAAGCAGCCATCAATATTGTAGATGAAAATAGATGAAATATCAAAGAAAGCTCTTTTACATTAATACCATATCTACATCGGATGTAATATAATAAGATCTCATAAACTTTCAATTGAACCCAACAGTATATGGCGTTTGGCATTGATGTTTTTTTTTTTTGGATAATAACTGTAAAATATTACGATTAACAACCAAATAATACACCTAAAATCTACCTTCTAACTTTTCTTAATTTACAGAAAACACGTGGGTTTGATTTTTCAAAAACAAATACCTTTTCTTTTTGGCCGTTCTTGGTGAATATTTTCAAATACGTCTCAAATCCAAACTCGGCAAGTCATGACCTATCCCAAGTCATAAGGCAAGTCCCCAAGGTTTTAGAGTTCAAATCCCTGTTCCCTCGGCTTTTTTTTTTTTTGTTTGGAAGTAGAGTTTGAAACTTATCTCCCCCAAAGAGAGAATAATATCAAGGAAGCACATGTCTACTTGGCCCATTATATTCGATTTTTTCTGATCCCACAGCTCTCACATACTGTTTTTAGATGGTGACCATATGAAATAATGAAGCCTTTCACTCTGCTTGCTAATTTGGCTGGACCAAGCCCCTAGACAGAGATAGCAGAAGGCAATACCCTCCATCGCCATATTCTTCATTCAAGTTGACCCCATTGCATCAACATAAGCAGAGCGCACACAAACATAAAAGCAAACCCATCAAAAAACTGCCCCCAAAAATAAAAAATAAGTATTACGATAAAGGTAAATTTGATAATAAACAAGCTCGTCTTTCGCCAACCTATAATGCAACAGCACCTGTCTTGCTTTCTGCACAATATCAGATTTGTCGCATCTCCACATTTTATTCTATTCATATCCTGAATAAAGCATCACGAAACAGGAGATGACCAGTTCCCAACCTAGGACTCTTGTTTTTCATATTCTGTGAAGAGAAAGAGTACAGAAAGAAAGCCAACAAAAGAAAACCTACATTCAAGCTGATGCTCAAAATTTGAGTTTATTGGGCCGTAATGTAGTGACAAATCAAACCAACAGAAAACCCCAAACCCAAGAAAATCACACGCATTTCTCACTTGTTTGAAGGTGCCTTCTCCTGCTTCCGATCGGGCTTAAGGAACGGATCCTGCAAGTTAACATTTGAATAAAACACATCAAACTAATGGCCTTCTATTCACAGATGAGCAAATAGTTACTTGGTCTAGCAATGGCGATTGGGCATCTCTTTTAATAACTTTTCTCCTATCTCATTATTATACATAGGCCTAATCAAGTAAGACAGCATGGTACTTGTTCTGAAAATAAGGTGAGACACATCATACATCCATAACAAGAAATGTTTTCTACATTTACATGACCTAGGTTTAATTAAGCTCCCAATTTTGCTCATTTAACAGATAAAAAAAGGTAAAAAAAGGCAGCCCGATGCACTAAGCTACCGCTATGCACGGGGTCCAGGGAAGGGCCGGACCACAAGGGTTTATGGCACGCAGCCTTACCCTGCATTTCTGCAAGAGGCTGTTTCCACGGCTCGAACCCGTGACCTCCTGATCACATGGAAGCAACTTTACCAATTACGCCAAGGCGCATTTATCAGATATGAGCTGAAATACTCGAACCAGCTCAAACCAAATCTGAATTCAACAACAACCGATTTAGTTGAGGTGAAAGGATTCAGAAAGAGGCAGAAAAGTAAGATAGGACCATTATTTCATTAGGAGTAAAATTGAAGGGGTTGGGCAGCTCTTTCAGCCCCTTTGAAATAGAATGTATAGAAAAACGCATATGTCGTTCACTTCCCTTACACTTGTATAAAGCAAGTGGAAGCAAAAGTATATTATTAGGAATATACGACTATGATTGTCTCTCTCCTTTACCCACTCCCTCTCACTCGTGGAGTTGGGACCAAATGCAGAGCAAAGCTAGATAATTTGAGTAGCTCATTTATAGCCTCAATCCCAGTCTATGAATTAAAATAAACTCTAAATCCATTCACCTTCCCAGACACCACTGTTTTCTCCACACCGAAGACAAGCTATTAACCAGACGAAAAAGCCATCCCCCTGTAAATTTTCATTTACAGGTTGAAGAGTTTTTAGGGCTCTGCCAGCAGTTCAGCTTATCTGTAGACTTGGCACACAATGAACTATAAATGAGGTTCACCTCCACACCTTTGTGTTGTTAAGTTACATATATTGGATATGGGTGCTTCCCTCAAAGTAAAGTTTAACACACCCAAGCCCTTTTCTTTTCTTGGGGAAATGGGGGGTTGAAGTTGTCGGATCTATTACAATTACAGTTTTATGTGAAATTCGGTCAAACCAAAATTTACCTTTTCCCTTGGGTTGAGATGCAAATTCTTCATTTTGAGGATTATCAAATCGACTATATCGAGAAACCCTAATCTAATCCCGATCTAAAAGAAATGAAAGAGCTTCAACAATCATTCCAAATAACAGAGAGAAGATTAGCATGGCCAGTGGGCAAGGATGACACGACATACACAAATCCAGAAATGGCCTCACAAAGAATAACTAGAACAAACAGGAGAGGGAAAAAAAAATTAAAATATGGAGAGAGCTGAGCATACATTTTGGACGAAGATAAAATTGGCGACGACGATAGTACCGACGATACCGCCGAGAATAGCAGCGGGGCCTGTCAGCAAACTCCATTTCCTGTGTATCATCCTTCTTCCTTCAGCTTCTGCTTCTGCTTCTGCTTTTGCTTCTCTCTCTAGTCGTAAAAAAAACTCCAAAATTGGGGAAAAGAAATACACTGTCCAAGGCGTCCCCAACCAAGTGGGCTTCTCAAATTCTTCTACTATCAGTTTGCCAAGTCAAATTGACTCTAAAAATATTTGATTGGTTGCATAAGAAAAAAAGTATTTATAAATATATTTTATTTGTAACATACCCCTGTTGCCATTTAATATTTTTTTTCTATAACCATGGTGTCCGGGGCTCAGGGTACTTACTACCTCAACACCCTTCTGTCACTAATATGATAGTCAAGTAATTACTACATCCTTCTGTTTTCAGTCTCAATTCATATATCAATATGCTACTGTAAATCATAATTTTGGGCTATGAGGGCTTCTATTTCCTCAATGCAAAACACTTCAATTGATTGGGGTAAATCTAGGGCTGTGCATAATTTGGTAAATACTGAATTACCGTACCGAAATCGAAAATTTTGGTATTTGGTATTCAATATTTTGGCATTCGGTATGGTATTTGGTTTAAGTTTTTAAAAATATGGTATTAGGTATGGTATTTGGTATTTTTAGATGAAATACCGAAATACCGATACCGTACCAAAATATATATATATATATATATATTATATTACAAAAAATACCATATTATTAATTATAACATAAATATAAAAAATCAAAATTTTACTTTCCTTTATTCTCTAATTTCATCAATTAACTCTAAGCAAGTACGAAGACATTTTTCATGATCAAATTTATTTCTTTATGTGCATTTTTCTCTCTCTAGGTTGATATTTGCTTGTTTTGGACAAAACTTTTGTCAACAAACTTTTTTTGTTTTGTACTTTTGAGTACTTTAGGTAAGAATATTATAGTCTATGACTCTATGCACTTGTTAGTATTCAAACCGAATAAACCGAAGTTACCGAACCGAATAAACCGAAAAGAGAAAAACTAAACCATACCGAATTTAGTTCGGTACGGTATTGGTATAGCATTTTAAGAAAACAAATACCGAAAATACCGAACCGAAATGTCTAAATACCGTACCGTACCGACCGACGAACACCCCTAGGTAAATCCCCTTCAGGTTAACTTCTACATTTTTTTTTGGTAACAATGTGAATATTACCATTGACATCATCAAACAATTACACTTATAGAGCACCTAATTATCTGACCACAAACTTTTAGGCCTCCAACAAACAGAAAAAAAACAAACAACTAATTACAAGTAATTTGTCTAACTAAACTTCTACATTTCTGTGCTTTCTTTGACTGCTGAAGTAATTCTATCATTTCTATCCCTTCTTTCTTAATTTGTGTAACCACCTCTACTCTATTTACAGTTCTTCCTTGAAATTTTTTTACGTTCCTAGCTCTCCATGTATGGTATATCACTGCTATATATGCTGCAGCTATCACTTCCTTTTTGAATTGCTTCCAATGCTTCCTTTTGATCTGTTCCAGCATTTGTTTGATTCCTGTAATTTGCACTGCCTGCCCTAGCCACAGATTTAATCTTGCCTTACTGCATTGATCCAGCTACATTTAACAAACAGGTTAACTTCTACATTGTTCCTTTAGTTTCTATACATTTTTTTTTTTTTTTTTGCGTTTTTCATAAACTTTCAAATCAGTGTCAGCAGGATTAAATGCTTGAAAACATGATTAATTGAGAGGAAAACTTATATATAAAGAAATATACTAGAGTGAGAGAACAAGAAGCAACAATGTCCATTCTTAATAAAAAGAAGAAAAAGCCAGAGAAGTTTCATTATACAAGATCAAATTTAAAAGGTACAACAGTTCTATATAAATAGAGTAATTCTATCTGTTATTTGGGACAACCACGAAAGCTAAGTCCAGTATTTTGAGACAGGAAAAATAAATTGAGAATTTTATAACCCAAATGTTTGCTGTTAGTCACAACTTTGCTCAGATGACAGTGGAGGCTGTGGGGCTGTGAGTGCCATTCTGCTCACCGTCAAACTTGTACCCATTTTTTTTAAAGTGGTTGGATGAGCGACTATTTGGGTTAATTTCTTTTTTTTTTTTAACAACTATGATGTTAAAGCACCTTACGTATACCGCCAAACTAATTTATCAAGTACCCGCAACATCCCACCAGAACATATATCGAATAACTTTACCCATCAAGGCTTAGACAGATGTGAAGAATTCACCTAATATTTTTATCTCGGTGACATTTGAACCTTGGCTCCTATTCCATTGTCAACTAGACTACACTCTTAGGTGCGGCATAAAACTGGTAACTTGAACCCTAGTCCAGAATCCAGGTATCGTTTGAAGGCAAAAGATTATGTGCAGCAAAATTAATTTGAAGTTGGACCACACTGGATGACAACCAAGTAAAGATCTCTTAAATTTCATGCAATGCTACGCATCGTCAATCCAAGCATCCTTCCCAATCTATATGAAACCCCAAAAAAGATAATCATCTAAGTGCAGAGGACAAATGCCTCATTTCCTAACAAGAAAACAACATCATCAGAGATTGGTAAATCAGAGCCATTTCAAATTTGTCAATCTGAAACACAGATTAACCAATAAAAAAAAAGGAAAAAGAATGACAAAGCCAAAGAAAATAGACAATCAACTACAAGAAAACAGCAATACTGAGGCAAGGCAATGCCATCAGCTCTAACCAGTCGACCAGCCATAGTCAATACCCTATAAATATACAGAACCAGCAACAATGTGGTGGTTCATAGCTAGTTTCACTGACCCAAAACCCAAAATTTGAAGTTAAATATAATCAACTCAATGAACCTTACCTTAGCTTCATTGAAATCCTATACAAGACGTGATAAGCATTGACCACAATGCTTGTCTACGTGTTCACACAATATTATAACCAACTACAAAAATGGGAACTTCTACTTTTGATACTAGACATGAACACAGCAAAAGAAGGAACTGCTGCACCTGCACTTGGCATCTTTTTAGTAATAAAATACCAGGTTAACAGTCAATTGAGAAGGGGACGGGGGAATGCAAAGACTGTAAATTGTATGTGGCATCCACAACCTAAGAAAACCAGTTTTCATGATATCATTGTTATAATACCAAACCTATCCTCTGTTGCAATGTATTATTAAGACAAATCCAAAAAGGAAAAGCTTACTAGACTAGTAGATGAAAAGTTATCACTATGGACTGAAAGGCTAACTAGAAATATCCTTTGACAGAACATAAGATAAATTCTGCACAGGAAAAGGGTATCACACAGATTTCATTGTCTGCAGAGACAACTCAAATTGGAGCTGCACATGTCGTTCTGAAGTGGCCAGTCTGATTGCAGCGGCTACAATGCACAACCCGCTTCACCCTACCACGGTCTTCTGCTCTAACTCTCTTCTTCCTTGGCCTGCCAGGAGGACGAAGTGACTTGGGTGGGTTTATAACAAGCTCCTCAGCATTTGGATCTCCTTCTGACAACTCCTTCCATAAAGATTTATCTGGAATAGGATGTATAGTTTGGGAATATGTCTTACGATACGTTGCAACAGTAAAGCAACTCTCAGTAAACCGGTGGACATTTTGTCTGCAAGAAAGTAGTGCTGCCACAGCATGTGCACAGGGCAAACCATAGAGTTGCCAGCCCCGACAAAGGCAGCAACGATTCCGAATATCAACAATATTGGTACCCTCATGAGATATCACTTCAAACTCAGCTTCATTAGCACGAAGAACCTGATAAGTCCGGGCACGCTCAAGAGCATCTGCAACTCGCATCTCCGCTGTAGGCACCAGGATTGACGTCCACTGCATGCTGGTCTCTCTTCGTTCATTGAACCAAGTCATAAGCTGCCTCCTGATGCATTCCATCATCTGAATTATTGGAAGTCCAGAGGCCTCTAGAATCCAATTATTCAATTGTTCCACTATGTTAGCAGTCAAATGACCAAACCTTGTGCCCTCAAAATACGCTGTGGCCCACAATCGTGGAGGAATCCGCCGAATCCAATATGCAGCATCCTGTGATATTTCCTCAATCTCGAGAATTTTTGCTTCGAACTCAATTACTGTAAGAGCATGTGCGGCCTCCCACAACAGGTTAACAAGCATTGTATTGTTGAATTCCTTACGGAAGCTTTCACTCAAATGACGCATGCAAAAACCATGGAAAGCCGTGGGAAAATTTGCTTCAACACCATCTACAATGCCCTTCTGCCTGTCAGACAAGATGGTAAGTCTTGGCATGTTTTCTGTATTGACCTCTAGCAAGGTATGAAGTTCAGAGAGAAACCACATCCAGTTATCATCATTTTCCTCATCAACAACACCAAATGCTAGCGGAAAAAGGCCGCCATCTCCATCAAAGCCAGTAGCTAAAAGTAAAGTACCAAGATATTTACTTTTCAAGAATGTCCGGTCAAGCCCAAGAAGAGGTCGACAAGCATTTAGAAAACCAAAAATAGAAGCCTGAAATGATATAAAAAGCCGCTGAAAGCAATTATCAGCAGGATTTGCGTAAACTGATGCTATACTCCCTGGATTGGTCCTTTTAACTTGTTCACAGTACTGAGGAAGAAGGCGATAACCTTCTTCAAAGGAACCGCGCATAGCAGCCATTATTCGTTCCTTTCCACGCCAAGCTTGTTTGTACGACAGGGTGATTCCATGAGTCCGGTGAATTTCTTCAAGGATCTCTTTTGGCTTGCAATTTGGGTTTTCCCGGAGCCGTTGCTCCACAGAGTTGGCCACCCACTGAACTGAGGCTTGCTGATGGCCGAGATGCGCGATTCCTCCACATGTATGGTTGTCATGAATTGTTCTGATAGTGAATGTGGGTACACCTGGAAGTTTGGCAGCATGAATGCGCCAAGGGCAGCCCTCACTGGCACACTTAGCAGTAAAACGAGTTTTATCAGATTTTATGGTCTGAATCTCGAAGTGAAGAGCAATGGCTGTGTCACGTAAAGCCCTTCGGCAGCTTTTGACATCAGGGAATTCTTGTCCCACATGTAGCTCATAATCAGGTGTTGCTGAAATAGTTCGGGCCTGAATGACAGGGCCTGATGAAGCAAGAACCATCTGGCCATCATGGACTTCAAATACATGTTCAGGTTGCTCAACACCCATATCATGGCTCTCAACCACAGCTAATTCCATGTTATCACCAAGATCTTGGTTTTCCTCGATGCCTAACTCATCTTGTTCAGAAATATCTAACTCATTGTTCTCATTAGGCAACTCCTGGTTTTCATGCTCAGGCTTCCGCTCCATTGGTAAACCATTGTCGTGTTCATACTCATGCTCATGGTTCCCTTCATGATCTTCGCTCTGCCCTATACCCATCTCATGCTCATCATTATGGCTCTCTGCTAGTTCCAATCCATGGTTCTGGCTTATGCCGATATCATGAGTATGGTCAAACACTATTTGCTGGTTCTCACCACCAACACCTAAATTGTGATTTTGGCCAAGGATCAACTCTTGGTTCGCCATTTATTTTTGCAAAAGCAGCTACACTTCAATAAATAGGCTGTCCTGTCACCCGTTCTACCAATCTGAGCAATATGGCGACACCAAACTTTGCAAATGTACCAAGAAAAGATACTCTCTTCTCTCACTTGATGAAGTATCAACTCACTAACGCCTGCTTCAAAAGTGTACATAATTCATGATTTAGCTAATTGAACTAGAGAGTGTGCAGGGAGAAATAAGCACAATAACCTAAACCTATTATCAGTATTCAAAATCATAAAAATAAAAAAAAAGACAGGATAAATCAAAACCCAAAAGTTAAAGGAATACAGTCTGACCTGCTCCCAACACTATATTAGTCCAAAGCACTGATCAAACTCCGTGAAATAGCAGCTCCTTTCAGCTACAAGAATGAATTAAAACCAACAAGTCTCAATATAATTGAACTGCACAAATCCCTAAAACAAACAATACAGTAAAAGAGAAGTCCCAACAATCTATTTACCACAACATCAAAAACCACATACCAAACTAGTAAAGGCAACCGAATAAAATACCAAACTCATCATCAATTAAGAGAGAACCAAAAGTCAAAAGACTAACTCTTTGAAATCAAGATCAAGACTTCGTCGAGCAGCCCTAAAACCCAACTGAGCTAAAACTCAAAGATTCCAGCTTTTTCAGTCAAAACACCAAGAAAACACAAAACCCATCAGAACCCATCTCAGATTTCATCCAAAATTGATCCAAATGAGAAAAAAGGATCGAAAAAAGGGTTCCAAATTAAAATCCAAGAAAAGGGTCTGAGAAATATTTGAATATGGCGGGTAAAAGGGATAGACTGAGAGAGAAGGAGAGAAAGGGGAAAATCGGAAAAGAGGAGTAAGGGCAAGGAAGGGAATGGAAGGAGGCTGAAGAAATTGAGGGAATGAGGGGCAAAAGAGATTTGAGGGTTGCGAGGGTTGTGTTGGGTATTACAGCCTTATGGGCTTACCTTGAGAACGATGGGTATTTAGGTCATAATGGGGTACCCCTTTTCTCCTTCCCCATTTCGTACTTACCATACTACCCCTTTTTCTCTTTTTCTATTTTTCCCTATTTTCTTGTTTTTGTCCCTACATCTTCAAAAAGGGACATAATTCATTGGTTTTTAAAATATTTTAAACTTTTGTTTTTTAAAGGCAGAATAGCCTAATAAATACCTCTATTAGTCCCATTTTGTCGTTCCGATCCTTATACTATATAAAGTTTCATCCAGACACTCGTAGTTGTTAAAAAACACTACTGTAAACACCTCTAACCTCGCGTGTTCTTCAAACGCACGATTTGGATGACACATCATCCTCCACATCAGATTTTTTATGACACATCATTATTTTTCTCTTTAATTTAAAATTTTTTAATTTCTCTTTCTTTTTCACTCCACTCATCCCCTACCTTTGACCAGCTCTCTCTATTTTCCACAACACAAACAAAACCTCAACTTTCTGCCTTTACCAGTGACAATACAACCATGGACGATAAAAAAACACCATTATCCAATTTATCTCTTTCAGATCTCCCCTTCAGAGATTTTTGTCCAACGCCGCCACTCACTACTTCAATCTACTAGGTGAACCACCTTGAACTCCTTTCTTCCATTGATGCTGCTGCACCACCACTGAAATTCCTCAATATCCTCATATGTCCATATAATTTTACACTGTACACCCAACCTAATATCACAAAGACCTTAGTCAACCCCTCTTTATCCCTCCAAAACCGCCGCATCTCCGGCACCTCACCTGCGAAATTAATTTTTTATTTAGATATTCAACTTCTCTCTATCAAATAAATCCATAATTAAATATCGACTTCACCACATGAAATTTCGTTAGTCATGAGACAATCCTTACCCAAAACAGATTAAAGACTACAATAGCCATCGATCTAATTTATCTCAAGACACTAATATTGGTTGCTCTTCATAAAAGGGTTCTTAAATATTTTTTTTCAAATATTGATTCAAGGTTTAAGAAAAATGAAAAGGACGAAGAACAAGGAAGAACTGGAAAAGAAAAAAGGGAGAAAACGATGGAGGGATGGGGAAGGAAGGGGAAAGGGGAACGGTAGAAATATTAAAAAAATGGGGGAGGGGATGGAGAAAGGGGACATATTTTGTTTTTATTATTTATATTTTTATATTTTACTTTTCATTTTTTTGTTCTTATTTTAATTATTTTTCGTTGAACTTTTTATATTTACGCTCATTATACGCGTGAAGTTCATGTATTTTGTCCAACTCAATCATCAAATTGCCACATATACTCGGTCAACGGTCAGAGGGGTTTAAAGTAGTGTGTTTTAATAATTAAGAGTGCCTGAATGAAACCCTCTTGAGTATAGGGACCGGGATGACAAAACGGGACAAGTAAAGGTGTCTATTAGGCTATTCTGCCTTTTTGAAATAATGACTTTATCTTTGTCTGCACTAGTCTTTTGGTACGGGCATCTTGATCAGTGAGTATAGATATTTTAAAAATTACATTTAAAAAATTATAAAAGAATATATTTGAGTTAGAAAAAATAAACAAAAAATTTAAGTCCTGAAAATGATGATCTTTTATGTTATACTCAGCAAAGAAAGAAATCTTGCCTCATAAAAGTGCTCACAATGTTATCGAAATATTAAATTTGCTTTGCACAAGGGACACAAGTACAAATAAAATACTATATTGTCACATTTTCCTTCATAACAAATGACCGGATATTTCTAAGTGTAATTTTACAAAAGTAAACTCTTAATAATATTTTTAATTTTTTGGATTTTTTACATAGTTTAAATAAGAAAAAATATACTAATATAGTTTAAAACCCTTAAACATAGATTTTTATAAAGTAAATTCTTAATGTTTTCAGAGTTCCAAATAGTAGGGCTTTCTGCATATTTCAAATAAGAAAAATTTAATACATAAAATTTTAATTAATTTTAAACTCCTTAATATTATAAAATAATTAAACGATCATTCTATAAAGTATTTCTTATAGTAATTTACCCATATTTAAAGGGACTACAGATTTTTTATTTATTTATAAATATCAAGTTTGGATGAGATAAAAAGCCGTGAGTTTTAAGTTCTATTTTTCCGTTTTACGTGAATATTAATTCATTGGCAATAGTATTTTACTGGTAATGTAAAATTTAAACTATAGTACGTAGTGTATCTCTTGTTACTGAAAGGATATGGGAGAAAAAACGTGGTAAAAGTATATTGATTTTTTTTTTTCTTTTTAATGATTTATACATGGTAAAATTATAATTGAACTTGAAGTACTAAATATTAGGATTTCATACCTAGTTCTAGGGGTGGGCGTTCGGGCAGTTAGGATTGGGTATAGAATTTTGGTTTGGATTTTCGGTTTTCGAATCGAAGAAATGTGATTACGCCGAACTCTAGTCCTAAAAAGGATAAGCGATCGCTACAAATATAATCCGGTCTAAGAGTCCGGAGTCGAATCCCACAGAAAACTAAGGTTTAGCTACAACTGTTGACTATCACTAAGAAGACAATCTCGAACAATTTCTAAGTTATAAATATTAAGATTCTTATATCTAATTAACTAACAAATTAAAGTGGTAGATTAACAACTAAAGATATTAGGGTTTGGAGAAAAGATTAAGGAGGTCTAGAGTTATGATTTTCCCAATTGTCAGAATCCTTCCTGCTACGTCTTATATAATTTCGCCTAAGTATTCTCTACCGATCGTGAGTACTTCGGGTGTCGTAATTCTCTCTCGAGCAACTACCACAATTTACTAGAAATATCTCTCGAACTACGCTAGCTGGCACTAATTCACCGCTCACTACGATTGCACCAAGATTTTGTTATCTCTAATCCTACCCTTAAACCGTCCGTATTGATCTCTCACATACGTTAGGAGTGATGTTGTTCAACAACTACCTAAATATGTACCCTCTCTCAAGCAATACACACTAAATAGACACAGTCAATTGATGGACATTCAATCAACAGCAGTAAACACGTAGTTGAACAAGTAAAGAAATGTAACGGTTCAATTATATAAAAACATAACGAGAATTTATCTTACAAAAGGCTCTATCAAAATCCTGGATAACAAATTAGCTATTCATAATAGTATGCAAAACTACAATACTAGAATTCATAACCAATAATGAAAATAGGAAGAAGGAAGTTAAAAACTCGTAGAAGAATTCTCCTCCTTGCTCCTAGCGTGTTCTTGCCTCCTTGGGTCGAATCTCCTCTCTAAAAACGTCCTCCGAATGTCTTCCCCTAAAAAACTAACTTTAAGGGGTATTTATAGGGTAGGGGTTGAATTCTACATGTCCAAAACTAATGAAGAATTAAATTTGCTCAGATGGCATCATCGGCGCGAGGCAGTGTCTATGGCGCCATTGTTTCGGCGCAAGGCACTGTCTGGGCGCCAATGACAGTGCCCTGAACAATGCCTTGCACTGTCTATGGCACTATTGTTTCTGCGCAAGGCACTGTCTTGGGCACCAATGACATTGCCTTGGACAATGCCTTGCACTGTCAATGGCACTGACTTTTCGTTGCCTTGCAGGTCTTCTTTCATTGCTCCATTTTGTAGCTCTGAGATACCATTTTGTGCAACTTTTCTTCAATTCATGCACAATCATTCCTACACATGAAATAAGCTCTATTAAGCGCAATTGTCGCACAAATTAGCATCCAAACAACAAGCAAGTAGGGAAAATAACGTCAAAATATATGGATTAACACATGACAATCCAAATAAGTTCGGATTGGATCGGATTTTTTAATTTTGGTTTCGAATTAATCGGTTTGGATATTATGGATTTTAGATTTTGAGAGTATAAGTTGAGATGTTTCTGCTTTTTACAAAAATAAATATCCAAATGAAGTACTCATGTTAAAGTGCTGAAAAGTTCCTCATTTTTGCTGCAATCATCCAAATAAACTATTCAAGTAATAAAATTATATTAAAACATACAACGGAGGCACTAATATGGGCGATAACAAGTAGCAATAGTAAAATCATGTCCAAATAGAAAGTATCCTGACAGTAACTTAATAATTAATATTGAATATATGAGGCAACATCTAATGGGTAGGGTATTGAACTTATTATTATTGGCATATGGATAATGGACTAAATATAAAGTATAAAGTTTTGGATTTTCGGATCCAAAAATACGAAGTACCAAATTCAATATCCAATCCGAAATCCAATCCATAATCGGAAAATCCAAATCAAAAATTCAAAAAATTTGAATTTCGGTTTGGATTTTAGATTTGCCCAAACTATGCCCACACCTACCTAGTTCAAATAAGGAATAATTAAACACACAAAATATAATTAATTTTTAAAACCTAAATATTAGAAAAATAATTTAAAATTGANAACAGGCACAGGTCCTTGTAGGCTACACTCACTTGTCCTCCGAGCCCCTGCATATTTCGGAATGACTGTTCTAAGCTCTTAACCTTCCGTATCATCTCTTCTTGCTCAGGGTTTTTGGGAGGCTTTTCTTCTTCAGCTGAAAAGATCAAGGCAGGGAGTGTAAGGGCATGGCTCTGGTGGTTTGAAAGTGGCTTCGGGTGGGTAATACTGGTTATCATGGGGGATAAAGAGTTTTAAATAATATGTACGGGGTATAAATAAAGTTAAAATAAGCTCATGAAAATGATAAATACAAAGTCTCTAAAATGAATAATATTGAGTTAATATTCTAGAAAAATAATTTAGATAGATATAGTTCAAAATCAATAAACTCTTCAAATTTAGGAATTTATATTGATTAAATATAATAAAGTAGAAATACTATCTATTATACTTTTCAATCGGCTTCTCAATACAAAAATCAAACTTTTTAATTTTCGTGTTAATATGTCAGTTTGTTAATTTTGCACACTATAAATTGTAACTTTTGTGTTAATTGTTTTTTAACATCTAAATATATGTAAAATTTATCTTTATTTAAAAATTAATAAACATAAAATTTAAATAAAATACTAATTAATCTAATGGTGGCGGTTCTAGGTAGTAGCTAGTGGTGATTGGTAGCAATAAGATTATGATTTCGGATAGTGGTGGTGGATGGTGATAGTTAATAATGATGGGTTATTAGAGCCTAATAACTATAATTTGCCTAGTTACCATTCTTAGCTACTGTTCAACTATAATTTGCCTAATTACCATCTTAGCTACTGTTCAATTATTACGAATACAATATATATCAACTGTATTCGTATAAAAACAGAGGCAGACCTACCTTAAGGTTAGGGGGGTCACGGAAACCCGTTAGCAGGGTGGAAGAGATGGTTTTTGTAGCATGGTTGAGAGCTTTAGTTACTTGATGGACCTAGGTTCGAAACCTAGCTCCTACACTTTTTCTTTTTTATTTTCTTTAATTTTTTTTAATTTAACCACTGTTAACTTAGGTCTTAGTAGTTTTATTTTATCTTTTTTGAATGTTTAAGTACTTGTACCCGATAATCAACCTAAAGTTTTAGCCTTTTTCAAACTCAAAAACAAAACTAACCCTTTTACCTCTCACCTCTCTTTATCAAATAAAAGTAAAACCCTTTACTCACTCCTTCTCCTAGAAAATAATTTTCTTTTAAATGATTGTTTTAACCTCACTCTGCGTCTACACGAGCTTGTAACGGCCGGGCCGGTCGTTTCGAGTTATAGCCCCATTTTCCTATTTTCTGCTTCTTTTGTGTTCTTCAGCTACATTATGATATACCGGGTTAGTTGGTTCAGGCTCGGAGTGGTTTCAGAGTGAATTGACACACATAGTCTCTTATTTGAAAGCTTAAGTTGGAATAGTTGACCGGATATTGAAGTATGTGTAAACGACCTCGGATTTGAATTTTGATGGTTTCGTTAGCTCCGTTAGGTGATTTTGGACTTAGGAGCGCATCCGGAATGTGATTTGGAGGTCCGTGGTAGAATTAGGCTTGAATTGGCGAAAGTTAGAATTTTGGCGATTTCGGCCGGCTATGGAAATTTTGATATCAGGGTCGGATTGGATTTTCAGAAGTTGGAGTAGGTTCGTGGTGTCATTTTTGACTTGTGTGCAAATTTTGAGGTCATTCAGTCGTGGTTTGGTAGGTTTCGGCATCGTTTGTGAAATTCGGAAGTTTAGAAGTTCTTAGGCTTGAATCCGAGTGTAATTTTGGCGTTTTGATGTTGTTTTGAGTAATTCGAAGGTTCGACTGAGTTCGTATGATGTTATAGGATCTGTTGGTATGTTTGGTTGTGGTCCCGAGGGCCTCGGGTGATTTCGGGTGGTTGACAGCTCGATTGGAGTTGAGGAATTACAGCTGAAGTGTTGTTGCTGCTGGTGTAACCGCACCAGCGGAGTGGGAACCGCATGTGCGTGGCCGCAAGAGCGAAGGAAGAGCCGTAGGTGCGGCTAAGGAAGGCCTGGGCTCAGACCGCATGTGCGATGGAAATCCCGCATCTACGGTGGTCGCAGACGCGGATTGAGAGGCGCAGATGCGCAGTTGGATCGCAGGTGCGGCTTGGTTCCCGCATCCGCGATGGACGCAGATGCTGTCAGGTGATCACAGGAGCGCAACCAGCCTTTTAATGAATTTCCACAGAAGCGGAGCCCTGTTTACAGATGCGGCTCCGCAGGTGCGGAACTAGGACCGCAGGTGCGGTTTTTGCTGGGTAGAAAACCCCAGCTCGAGGTTTTGTTCTCCATTTTCAATTTTGGACTTGAGGAACTCGGGAGAGAGGCGATTTTCCCAAGGTTTTCAAGGAGCAAAGTGATTCTAACCCATAATGGTATAAATTTCGTGAATCCATGATTTATTCATCATCTAATTAGGGATTTGAGCTAGAAATTTGGGGATTTAGGGCTTGAGAATTGGAGAGTAGATTTTGGGGAATTGAGTGACCAAATGAGGTCGGATTTTGATAAATTTAGTATGGTTAGACTCGTGAGTGAATGGGCTTTCAGGTTTTGTGACTTTTTTCGGATTTCGAGACGTGAGCCGGGTTTGAGCTGATTTCGGATTTTTAGCTATAATTTGGTATTTTTCTTGTGGAATTGGTTCCTTTAGCCTATATTGATCATATTGTATTGCTTGTGGCTAGATTTGGGATATTTGGAGGCCGATTTGAGAGGCAAGGGCATCGCGGATTAGGATTTTTGCTTGGTTTGAGGTAAGTAATGCTTCCAAACTTGGTTCTGAGGGTTCGAAACCTGAACTACTGTTATGTGATTAGTAGTGAGGTTACGCACATGCCAAGTGATGGGCGTGCGGACGTGCACCGTGAGAATTGTAACCTGGGTGATTCCATGGCACAGTTTAGTGACTCTATCTTGTTGATATTCATGTTTCCACCATTTGATAAAGTACTTGAGCTGTAAATCATATTAGATATCATATTTAGGCTTTGTGCCGGTATTGTTTGGACCCTTATCGGTCGTTTTCTTGCTGTCATCTCACTAGTTTCCATCTAATATTCCATACTCAATCATGATCATGCATTTTTTTATTATATCATATCTCAGTCTCAGTTATTTATTGATTTATCATATCATTGTTCCGGGATATTTCATGACATTGTGAGCCCGTGGTGAGACTGGAGAGGTTAATGTCTGAGTGAGGCCGAGAGCCTGGTTATGAGTGACAGTTATGACAGTTCTCCGTACAACAAGTATTCTGGAGACCAGTGGGGTCTCGTCCACTACTTTTCAGTTCACTGGAGATGCCTTCACTTGGTGAGAGGCTTATGAGAGGCGTAGGCCGGTTGGTGCAGCGCCACTTACATGGCAGGAGTTTATTGTTCTCTTCTTGGAGAAGTATGTGCCGCGATCTCGCAGAGAGGAGCTACGCACACAGTTCGAGCAGTTGCGTCAGGATGGTATGACGATGATGCAGTACGAGATGAGATTTTTTGAGTTGGCCTGTCATGCTGTTTGGTTGGTTCCCACGGATAGGGAGAGGATCAAGAGGTTCGTTGATGGCCTCACATACCATCTGCGGATACATATGACTAGAGAGAGGATGACTGGTGCTACTTTTAAGGAGGTTGTTGACATTGCTCGGGAGATAGAGTCGGTCCGCAGTCAGGAGCGGGTTGAGAGGGATGCCAAGAGGTCTCGTGGTTCAGGTAGCTTTGGTGGTGTTCCTTCTTGGGGTCAGTTTCATCACGACAGAGGTCGTCCATACAGGCATGCTCAGACGGCCCGCCCAGTTCACCGTGGTGCAGCATCTGGAATGGTTCTCAGCAGGGCCACTCATCACTCAGTGCCCTTCCAACTCAGAGTTCGTCTCATGCACCATCAGCTCAGGGTTCATCTATATCGGGGCCTTCTAGCGGATATCCTGGTGCTCGGGGTTCCCTGCTGTCCCCACCGCCGTTTGCAGGGAAAGGTTACTTTAAGTGTGGAGATTTGGGTCATATCAAGAGGTACTGTCCCCGCCTTACGGGAGGTTCATCTCAGCAGAGGAGCCAGCCTTCGACTTCAACACCAGTTACTTTACCACCCGCCCAGCCGGCTCGGGGTGGAGGTCAGTCAGCTAGGGGCCACCCTAGAGGGGGAGGCCGATCAGGTGGCGGCCAGGCCCGTTTCTATGCACTCCCTTCAAGACCAGATGCCATTGTTTCAAACACAGTAATTACAGGTATTATCTCCGTATGTCATCGAGATACTTCTGTATTATTTGACCCTTGTTCCACCTATTCATATATGTCGTCGTATTTTGCTCATTATCTGGACATGCCCCGTGAGTCTCTAGTTTCATCTATTCGTGTATCTACGCCGGTAGGCAATACTATTATTGTGGATCGTGTATATCGGTCGTGTGTAGTGACTATTGGGGGATTAGAGACTAGAGTTGATCTCTTGCTGCTTAGTATGGTTGTCTTTGATGTGATATTTGGCATGGATTGGTTGTCTCCATGTCATGCTATTCTGGACTGTCACGCTAAGACGGTGGAGTTAGCTATGCCGGGGTTGCCACATATTGAGTGGTGAGGTTCATTGGACTATGTTCCTAGTAGAGTGATTTCATTCTTAAAGGCCCAACGGATGGTTGGGAAGGCTTTCTTATTTGTCCTTTGTGAGGGATGTCAGTGCAGAGACTCCTATTATTGATTCAGTTCCGGTGGTGCGAGATTTTCCGGATGTATTTCCTGCAGACCTGTCGGGAATGCTGCCAGATAAGGATATTGACTTCGGTATTGATTTGGTGTCGGGCACTCAGCCTATTTCTATTCTACCGTATTGTATGGCACCGACGGAGTTAAAGAAATTGAAGGAGTAGCTTCAGGAATTCCTCGATAAGGGGTTTACTCGGCCTAGTGTGTCACCTTGGGGTGCACCAGTTCTATTTGTGAAGAAGAAGGATGGCACTATGAGAATGTGCATTGATTGCAGGCAGTTGAACAAAGTCACCATCAAGAACAAGTATCCTTTTGCCTCGTATTGATGATTTATTTGACCATCTTCAAGGAGCGAGGGTGTTCTCCAAGATCGACTTGAGGTCAGGGTATCACCAATTGAAGATTAGGGACTCGGATATTCTTAAGACAGCTTTTAGGACCCGATATGGTCATTATGAGTTCCTTGTGATGTCTTTTGGTCTGACCAACACCCATCAGCATTTATCCATTTCATGAACAACGTGTTTCGGCCTTATCTCGACTCATTCGTTATTGTATTCATTGATGATATCCTGGTGTACTCTCGTAGACAGGAAGAGCACGCTGAGCATTTGAGGGTTGTATTGTAGCGGCTAAGGGATGAGAAACTTTATGCCAAGTTCTCCAAGTGTGACTTTTGGCTAAGTTCAATGGCGTTTTTGGGGCACGTGGTGTCCAGTGAGGGTATTCAGGTTGATCCGAAGAAGATAGAGGCGGTTCAGAGTTGGCCCAGACCGTCCTTAGCCACAGAGATTCAGAGCTTTCTTGGTTTGGCTTGTTATTATCGTCGATTCGTTCAGGGTTTCTCATCTATTGCATCGCCCTTGACCAGATTGACCCAAAAGGGTGCTCCTTTCAGGTGGTCGGATGAGTGTGAGGCGAGCTTTCAGAAGCTCAAGAGTGCCTTGACCGCAGCTCCAGTGTTAGTTCTGCCATCAGCTTCTGGTTCTTATACCGTATATTGTGATGCTTCTCGGATCGGCATTGGATGTGTTTTGATGCAGGAGGGTAGAGTGATTGCTTATGCTTCGCGTCAGTTGAAGCCCCATGAGAAGAACTACCATGTTCATGACTTAGAGTTGGCTGCCATTGTTTACGGGCTGAAGATTTGGAGGCATTATCGCTATGGTATGTCTTGTGAGGTGTTTCTTGATCATCATAGCCTCCAACACTTGTTCAAGCAGAAGGATCTCAATTTGAGGCAGCGGAGATGGTTGGAGCTCATAAAGGACTATGATATTACCATTTTGTACCATCTGGGAAAGGCCAATGTGGTAGCCGTTGCCTTGAGTAGATTGGCAGTGAGTATGGGCAGTCTTGTATTCCTTCCCGTTGGTGAGAAACTCCTTGCACTTGATGTTCAGGCCTTGGCCAACCAGTTCGTGATACTGGATATTTCGGAGCCCAGTCGGGTCCTAGCTTGTGTAGTTTCTCGATCTTCCTTATTCGATCACATCAGAGAGCGCCAGTATGATGATCCTCATTTGCTTGTCCTCAAGGACAAAGTTCAGCACGGTGATGCCAGAGATGTGACTATTGGTGATGATGGGTTATTGAGGATGTATGGCCGGATATGTGTGCCCAATGTGGATGGGCTACGGGAGTTTATTCTTGAGGAGGCCCATAGTTCGCGGTATTCCATCCATCTGGGTGCCGCAAAGATGTATCAGGATTTGAGACAGCACTACTGGTGGAGGAGGATAAAGAAAGATATAGTTGGGTTTGTAGATCGGTATCTTAACTGTCAGCAGGTGAAATATGAGCATCAGAGACTGGGTGGCTTGCTTCAGAAAATAGAGATTCTAGAGTGGAAGTGGGAGGGGATCACCATGGATTTCGTACTTGGGCTCCCACGGGCTTCGAGGAAGTTCGGCTGACCAAGTCCGCGCACTTCATTCCTGCGAGTACTACCTATTCTTCAGAGCGGTTGGCTGAGATTTACATTAGAGAGATTGTTCGCCTTCATGGGGTGACAGTTTCCATCATTCCAGACAGAGGCACGCAATTTACATTGCAGTTTTGGAGGGCCGTGCACCGAGAGTTGGGCACTCAAGTTGAGTTGAGTACAACATTTCACCCTCAGATGGACGCACACTCTGAGCGCCACAGTATTCAGATATTGAAGGACATGCTACGCGCTTGTGTCATTGATTTTGGGAGTTCATGGGACCAGTTCTTGCCACTCGCGGAGTTTGCTTACAACAACAGTTATCAGTCGAGTATTCAGATGGCTCCATATAAGGCTTTATATGGGAGGCGGTGTATATCTCCAGTGGGTTGGTTTGAGCCGAGTGAGGCTAGGCTTTTGGGTACAGACTTAGTTCAGGATGCATTGGACAAGGTGAAATTGATTCAGGAGCGGTTTCGTACGGCGCAGTCGAGACAAGAGAGTTATGCTGACAGAAAGGTCCGTGATGTGTTTTACATGGTTGAGGAGAAGTTCTTGCTGAAGGTTTCACCTATGAAGGGTGTTATGAGATTCGGAAGGAAGGGCAAGCTGAGCCCTCGGTTTATTGGGCCGTTTGAGGTGCTTCGGAGGATTGGGAAGGTGGCCTATGAGCTGGCTTTGCCACCTAGCTTATCGAGTGTGCATCAAGTATTTCATGTTTCTATGCTTTGGAAGTATATCGGCATCCATCTCATGTTTTGGATTTCAGCACCATTAAGTTGGATGGTGATTTGACTTATGATGTGGAGCCGGTGGCTATTTTGGGATGTCAGGTTCGAAAGTTGAGGTCAAAGGATACAACTTCAGTGAAGGTGCAGTGGAGAGGTCAGCTCGTGGAGGAGGCTACTTGGGAAATCGAGCAGGAGATGCGAAGCAGATACCCACACCTATTTGAGGCTCCAGGTAAGTTTCTAGACCCGTTCGAGAACGAACATTTGTTTAAGAGAGGGAGGACGTAACGACCCGACCGGTTGTTTCGAAACTTATAGCCCCGTTCCCCCATTTCCTGCTTCTTTTGTGTTCTTCAGTTATATTATAATATACCGGGTTAGTTGGTTCAGGTTTGGAGTGGTTTCGCAGTGAATTGAGACACATAGTCTCTTATTTGAAAGCTTACGTTTGAAAAGTTGACCGATGTTGACTTATATGTAAACGATCTTGGATTTTAATTTTGATGGTTCCATTAGCTCGTTAGGTGATTTTGGACTTAGGAGCGCGTCCGGAATGTGATTTGGAGGTCCGTGGTAGAATTACGCTTGAATTGGCGAAAGTTAGAATTTTGGTGATTTCAGCCGGCAGTGGAAATTTTGATATCGATGTCGATTGGATTTCTGGAAGTTGGAGTAGGTTCGTGGTGTCATTTCCGACTTGTGTGAAAAATTTGAGGTCATTCGGACGTGGTTTGGTAGGTTTCGACATCGTTTGTGGAATTCGGAAGTTTAGAAGTTCTTAGGCTTGAATCCGAATGTAATTTGGCATTTTGATGTTGTTTTGAGTAATTCGAAGGTTCAACTAAATTCCTATGATATTATAGGATTTGTTGGTATGTTTGGTTGTGGTCTCGAGGGCCTCGGGTGATATCGGGTGGTTGACAACTTGATTGGAGTTGAGGAATTGCAGCTGAAGTGCTGCTGCTGCTGGTGTAACCACACCTGCAGAGTGGGAACTGCAGGTGCGAGGCCGCATGAGCGAAGGAAGAGCCGCAGGTGCGGCTAAGGAAGGCCTGGGCTCAGACTGTAGGTCCGATGAAAATCCCGCATCTGCGGTGGTCGCAGAAGCGGATTGAGAGGTGCAGATGCGCAGTTGGATCGGAGGTGCGGTTTGGTTCCCGCATCCGCGATGGACGCAGATGCGGTTAGATGATCGTAGAAGCGGAGAACTAGGACCGGAGGTGCGGTTTTTGCTGGGTAGAAAACCCCACCTCGAGGTTTTGTCCTCCATTTTCATTTTTGGACTTGAGGAACTCGGGAGAGAGGCGATTTTTCTAAGGTTTTCAAGGAGCAAAGTGATTCTAACACATAATGGTATAAATTTCGTGAATCCATGGCTTTATTCATCATCTAATTAGGGATTTGAGCTGGAAATTGGGGGATATGGGGCTTGCGAATTGGAGAGTGGATTTTGGGGAATTGAGTGACCAAATGAGGTCGGATTTTGATAAATTTTGATATGGTTAGACTCGTGAGTGAATGGGCTTTGGGGTTTTGTCACTTTTGTAGAATTTCGAGACGTGGGCGCGGGACCGGGTTTGAGCCGATTTCGGATTTTTGGCTATAATTTGGTATATTTCTTATTTGTTCCTTTAGCCTATTTTGATCGTATTGTATTGCTTGTGGCTAGATTCGAGATATTTGGAGGCCAATTTGAGAGCGCAAGAGCTTCGCCGAGTAGGATTTTTGCTTGGTTTGAGGTAAGTAACCCTTCCAAACTTGATTCTGAGGGTCCGAAATCCCGAACTACGTGTTTGTGATTAGTAGTGAGGTGAAGCACGTACGGGCGTGCACCGTGAGAATTGTAACCTGGGTGATTCCATGGCACCGTTTAGTGACTCTATCCTGCTGATATTCATGTTTCCACCATGTGATAAAGTAGTTGAGTTGTAAATCATGCTAGATATCATGTTTAGGCTTTGTGCTGATATTGTTTGGACCCTTAGGTCGTTTTCTTGCTGTCATCTCACTAGTTTCCATCTACTATTCCATACTCAGTCATGATCATGCATTTCTTTTTTATATCATATCTCAATCTCAGTTATTTATTGATTTATCATATCATTGTTCCGGTTTATTTCATGGCATTGTGAGCCCGTGGTGAGATTGGAGAGGTTAATGACTGGGTGAGGCCGAAAGCCTGGTTATGAGTGACAATTATGGGATCGGGCTGCACGCCGCAACAGTTATATTGATGATTATGATAGTGCTTGGGCTGCAGGATCCCCTCCGGAGTCTGTAGCAAACCCCCAGTGAGCGCAGTTGATATTATTGAGGGATGGATCTTCCCTTGACATGGATCTTGTCCGAAGCATTGATACTTGGAGATGGATCTTCTCCACAAGGTTGGATTGTCCTTCCTCGGCACTGAGTGACTATTGTCAGTGATGTGTATATATTCCAGGATAGATCTTCCCTGGGCCGTATGAGCCATATATATTACAGAGTGGTTGAGTATTGAGAGTGTGAGCACATGAGGCTGATAGCATGGTGCATTCCATACAGCATGTGCATTGGCATGTAGAGGTAGCAGAGATATATTCTTTACACTGTTCGTATCAGCTCTACTTTATTGTTTTGAACTGCCTATTAAATTGAAAGCATGCCTACATTTCTGCACGGTTATATCTGTTCTTATCTGTATCGGTTGAGTTCGTCACTACCTTTCAGTCCAAAGGTTGGACTTGTTACTTACTGAGTTGGTGTACTCACGTTACCCCCTGCACCTCGTGTGCAGATCCAGGCGATACCGGTCGTAGCGGCAGTTGCTGATCAAGGTTCTAGAGTTCGAAGATTATCGAGGTAGCTGCATGGCGTTCGCGAGCCTTGACTCTCCTTCCTTATCTTTGTCGTACTTTCACTTTATATCTTTTGACACTGTTATAGACTATATTTTCTGATGTAAACGCTCATGTACTCAGTGATACCCTAGTTTTGGGCTTAATTATATTACTTTGGGAATTTTTTATGTTTCAAACAATTTTCTTTAATTGTTAAATGCTTCCGTTAATGTTTTCAAACTTATTGTTGTTGGTGTTGGGTTGTTGAGTTGAGGCTGGCCTAGTTCCACGATAGGCACCATCACGACGGCTGTTTTTGGGCCGTGACAGAGCTCGACTTCGACAGTCCGAATCAGCAATGATTATTGAGTTTGAGACTCTTCTTCAGCTGATACAATAAGTTTATTTGAGTAAATTTTAATTTTATCTGAGTAGTTTTTTTTCTTTTGAAAATATTAACATAGCAAAATAATTTGGTATCAAGATTTTGCTTTCTGCAAAGAGCTTTAGATCCAAACCGTCAACTTAAAGTTTGTATTTTGCTGATAAATAAATTATTATACTCATTATATTTTTATAGAGTTATACGACGAACTTTATCACTAGTATGTGGTATGCTTAAGGCAATGGAATCTTGGGTCTGCATATGTATACAAAGGATAAAAATTTATCGACTATATTTGTTCACGCAATGAATATAACTAGCGAAATACAGAAATACAAAAAAATAAATATTCTTGTTTAGATTCGACTCAAGACCTAGGTAAGCGAGCGCTCTAGCCAACTGAGCTATGAGAGCTTGTTGCTCTCTTGTTTCAATTCAAAATAATTAATCATTTACAACAACAAACCCGGTATGATCTCAATATGTGAGGTCTAGAAAATAATTAATCTTTTATTTCATGAATTTGCTATAAAATTGAAATAGAGTTACATAGTAAAATTGTTGAAAGTATAGGTACGAATGATAAATACAGTAAATGTTTGATGTGTTGCGTAATTTAAAAGGTAATTTTTCATCATATTGACAGGAAAAGAATTGCAAATTATAATACTTTTTATATAGTTTTTGAATTTCTAATTTTGACTTTAAAATACTAAGTTAATCTTATTCAATTTAGCTTCAAAGATTAGTCAAATTGACTTTCAATAAACAAAAAGTGCCACATAATAGCCACAAAAATTCTCAAAACTATAAGTTTTGTATACTTTAATTACACTAAATAAATTATTATTATACCCTCATAAAATATATTTGAACTATATATTGTAAATGGGTTTAGAAAGTGAAGTCTCATTTGACAAATAAATCAACTAAACTAAAGATAAAGATGGACTTTGAATCAAGAATTCGAAAGCTCGGCTATAGAGGGTTGAATCGGCGTACTAATGACATGAAAAAATTTTGACACTTCCTTTAGCGACTTTGCTCTGTTTTTCTTTTTAGTCTATAACTCATATATGGTGCCACCCTTGAAGCTTTAAATTAAACAAGAGAAACTAGCAGACACTGTAAAAATCCTAATTTTTGTTAGGTGTTTGTCCATATTTTCTTATCATATTTGGTTTTCTTATTTGTTGAAGGAAAGGGCAACATATTTACCTTAATTGGGTTTTCCTTCTCGTAGAAGGAAATTACAAATCACCCATATCTGGCTAGTCCCTTTTCTTGTAGGAAAATGTTTGGAGTTCTATAAATTGAAGATCTATCATTCTAATTCAGTAGCATCCACAATGTAGCCATAGGGAGCTTGAGAGTCTTGTTTAGGGAGAGAACTTTACGGGACAAGTGTTAAAGTGTCATTTGTGTTTGCCTCTTCGTGAGGTTGTTCTCTCGATATTTTATACTCTCTTTTTATTATAATGGTTTGCTCATCTCCGCCGTGGACGTAGGTTAGTTGGCCGAACCACGTTAAATATTTGTGTCTCTTTTGGTAGATTTCTCTTTTGTTGTCCGATTTATCGATTGAAGGTTTGCTTTACTAGTTTCTGCATGACACCTGACTTTTTTCGGTCCTAGCAATTTCGGTATTCAACTATATTTTCAAGTTCGAAAATTATGAAAAATCTGGCGAAATTTATGTCAAAAAAATCCGCAGTGAATCAATCTCCCTGCAAGGTATTTGTAAAATTGTCTCAAAGGATAATGTCTTTCTTCTTGGCCTTGCCTGCACATGGATTGTGGACAATCTGAGGCTGATGCGAAATTTTTGTGATAATAATCAACAAGAGATATAGAAATCTGGGTAAAATCGATGGGAAGGATATAATAAAATTATCCTTAAATAAGAACCAATAGAATAGTGTCGTATGTGTTTTATAAAATCTCACTTGGTCAAAAAGTCAGCAGTTGGTGTAAATGGCATTTTTAAGACAAAGACTAACGTTAAGGGCATTTATGGCCCAATAGGTGGAAGGAGGGAGGAAATGAGCCATTTTCAATACCTTAGCAACATTTCTGGCCCTTTTTCGAATTTCAATTTTCACATATTAGCCTAGAAAGAGAGATGTTGAGAAATCATGAGAGTAAATTCAGGTTAACTCGGATCTGTACATGTGATGAACCAAAAGGTCATCACTTGTTTTTAAATTAAATTCTGCATTTAGAGGCCTTAAAAACCGCTTTCACTTGCGTGCGCAGTTCGCGCGCGTAGCCGGAAAGTCTATATGTGAAAATCTGTGAAAAATGATAAAATTTGGCTTTAAAATGAATTAAGTTGACTTCGGTCAACATTTTGGGTAAACGGACCTGGACCCGTGATTTGACGGTCCCGGAGGGTCCGTAGGAAAATATGGGACTCGGGCGTATGCCCGGAATCGAATTCCGAGGTCCCAAGCCCGAGAAATGAGTTTTTAAAGAAAATTATTTTCTGAAATTATTTATGAGATTTGAAAATGAATTATGATTAGAACTTGATGGTATCGGGCCCGTATTTTGGTCCCGGCACCCGGTACAGGTCTTATATATGATTTAAGATAAGTCTGTGAAATTTGGTAAGGAACGGACTTGAAACGATGTGAATCGGATCGTTTTTGAGAAAATTGGAAATTTGAAGTTCTTAAGGAAATTTCATGATTTTGATGCTAAATTCATAGTTGTTGATGTTATTTTAGTGATTTGAATGCACGAGCGAGTCCGTACGATATTTTTAGGTTGGTGTGCATGTTTGGTTTGGAGCCCTGAGGGCTCGGGTGAGTTTTGGATAGGCCACGGGGTGGATTTTAGACTTGATGAATTGCAGGTTTTATAGCTAGTGTGTTCCAGGCCTGCAAGCTTCGCATTTGCGAAGCCTGGCTCGCAAATGCGATATCGCAAATGCGAGGGCCTTGTCGCAATTGCGAAAGCAGCCCGGGCCAGTTCCATCTCGCAAATGCGATACACCCCTTTTGGGCCTGTTATCGCAGATGCGATCCCTTGTTCGCATTTCCCAAATCGCAATTGTGAGAACCCCCTTCGCAAATGTGAACATAGCAGAGGTCTGGGTTCGCAATTGCAAACCCTGTTCGCAATTCCCATATTTGCACCCTGCAATTTTTATACTTAGCCGAAAATCTCCCATTTTTCACATCTTTTCAAAACATAAACTCCCTAGGGCGATTTTTCAAGAACAACTCTTCTTCCAAATCGATTGTAAGTCAATTTTAACTCGTTTCCTTCAATCGTTAACATTTTTTTAACATGATTTCAACTTAAAATCAATGATTTTCATGGGGAAAATGGGTGTTTTGGGTAGAACCTAGGTTTTTCAAAATTGGGGATTTGGACCTCGATTTGAGGTCCGATTTCAAAACAAATTATATGTTTGGGTTCGTGGGGGAATGGGTAATCGGGTTTTGGTTCGAACCCCGGGTTTTGACCAGGTGGGTCCGGGGGCGATTTTTGACATTTTGGGTAAAACTTTGTAAAATTCATTTTCATGCATTGGAATTGATTCATTTAGCGTTTATTGATGTAATTAAGTAACTTGTAACTAGATACGAGCGAATTGGTGGTGGAATCAAGGGGTAAAGCGATAATTGAGACGTGAATTGTGTTCGTGGCATCGAGGTAAGTGTTTGGTCTAACCTTAGCTTGAGGGATTAGGAGTCGAGTCCTAATTGCTATGTGGTAATTGTTGAGTACGACGTATAGGCATGGTGACGAGTATCTATACGTTGGTGTCTAGCATGCCCGTGAGTCTTATAATGTGATTATCATGACTTCATTGTATTATTCATGCTTTGGTGATGATTTTTATTTGTTGGGCAAAGTTTGTGGAAATAATTGTGAAGTATGAACATCGAGGAGCGTTGGCTCAAGTTGTATAACGAATTGTGAAATTATGAGTGGTAATTGAACCCTTTGGAGCATTGGCTCAAGTTGTAAGTGAGTTGTGAAGTAAAAGTGAAAAAGAGAAAAGAATCATTATATTGACTCCCTTGCCGGGATATTGTTGTTGTTGTTTTGAGGTTGTCCCTTGCCGGGACTTGTTGTTGAATTATTGTTCCCTTGCCGGGATTCTTANATAAAGGTAATCTGTTCAATAATTGGCTTGCCTAGCTCACATTAGTTGGCGCCGTCACGACTCCCGAGGGTAGGAAATCCGAGTCGTGACAAGTTGGTATCAGAGCTCTAGGTTACATGGGTCTCACAGTTCACAGACAAGCTTAGTAGAGTTCGANGTCTTAGTTTACGAATTAAACGTTTGGCGTTTACGCCGTTACGTCACTACAGTTGTTACGGCGCCGTCACGACTCCCGAGGGTAGGAAATCCGAGTCGTGACAAGTTGGTATCAGAGCTCTAGGTTACATGGGTCTCACAGTTCACAGACAAGCTTAGTAGAGTTCGAGGGATCGGTACGGAGACGTCTGTATTTATCCCCCAGAGGCTACAGAGTTAGGAAAATGTCACATCTTTTCTTTCTTGTCGTGCGGTTTGGTTTCTCAATGCTTATTGAATTTCTATTCTGTTTTCTTGCAGATGCCGAGAACACGCGCTTCCTCATCCACTGACCAGCAGCCCGAGCCCCCAGCAGCATCTCCCACGAGGGGCAGAGGCCGAGGCCGAGGCCGTGCTAGAGGCCGAGGTAGGGGCATAGCTCAGCCCCGAGCAGCAGCACCAGCAGCGGAGCCTCAGGTTGACTTTGATGATGAGGTTCCGGCCCCAGCAGTTTCGGTGGGCCCAGCTCAGGTCCCAGAGGGGTTTATTGCTACCCAGTACTCCAGGATACTCTGGTCCGTCTAGTGGCCTTATGGAGAGTGTCACCCGGGAAGGCTTGCTTCCTACAGCACCAGCCATCTCTCGGGCGGGAGGAGGAGCCCAGACTCCTACTACTCGCACTCCGGAGCAGGTAGCTCCCCAGTTTCAGACTCCGGCAGTTCAGCCAGTTGGAGTAGTTCAGCCGGGTGTGGTAGCCCAGGCCGGTGATGGAGTAGCTATGTCTGCCGATGCTTTGTGGAGATTGGAAAGGTTCACCAAGCTCTTCACTACTACGTTCAGTGGTGCATCTTCTGAGAATCCCCAGGATTATCTAGACAGCTATCATGAGGTTCTCAGGAATATGGGGATAGTAGAGACCAATGGGGTCGATTTTGCTACTTTTTGCTTGTTTGGATCCGCCAAGACTTGGTGGAGAGATTATTGCTTGG